>NW_026705922.1:0-250000 GCF_029867415.1 Vicia villosa
CGCCAGGCTTGGACAATTTCCTTCTTCAGCATGTTGCCATGATCGTCAATGTTCTTGAAGAACAGACCCTCCAATTGGATGTTACTTGGTATATTTTTCATGGGATAGCCGTATTGACGACGGGCTAAAGCTGGATTGTAACTGATTCCTCCCTTAGTTCCAATAAGGGGTATGTTGGGAAAACTTCCGCAACTGAAGATGATCTTGGTTTCGTCGTTGTCAGGACTACACCAATCAATGTCTGTATGAGTGAGAGACATGATTTTCTGTGACCAGTAAAGGCCATCCCTCATATTCCAGAAAGTGCTAGACTTTGGCAGGTGCGAAACGAACCATTCGTATAACAACGGTACGCAGCATGTGATTAATCCTCCTCGCTGCAGGTTTCTGGAATGCACAGAGTGATAAGCATCCGCAAGCAAGGTTGGAACTGGATTTCCAATTAAGAAGATCTTAATTGCATTGATGTCGATGAAATCGTTAATGTTAGGGAACAAAAACAATCCGTAGATAAGCAAAGCCAAGATTTCCTCAAAAGCGCTCATATCTTGGATGCTGACGAAGTACCGAGCTTGATCAAACAGGAATTTGGAGGGCAATCCTTGAATTCCTCCTCTACTCACCATATGAGTTCTAATGTCGACTACGTTCAAAGGAGTAGTTGCAGCAATGATAATGTCGTCAGGATTCTTTTCCAAACCGGAGTACGGATCTTGCGCGTACACGGGTATTCCAATCAGACGAGAGTACTCCTCTAACGTAGGCATGAGCTGATAATCTGGAAAGGTGAAGCAGTGATACGTTGGATCGTAAAACTGTACCAAGGTGGGAAGGATCCCATCCACCATGTTGGTATTGAGCAAAGGCAGAAGTTTTCCATACTTCTCCTTGAAAGCCTGGGGGTTGACCACCAGTTTTCCGAGCTTTCCCAGTTCCTCGACCTGGGGAATCTTGAAGGTGTATTTCCTAGCTCTCTTTCTTCCGTAATCCATAATATAGATCCTTAAGTCCTTTCTCCGTTTCTCTCTTTCTATGAAGTTCAAAACGTTCGTTATTTAGTTTCCTTGAAAAACGACTCGAAAAAGACTCTTTTTTTTAGTTGTTTATTAATGAATGATGCATGAATGCACACACAAGAGTTTTAAACAAACATGGCGTTGAAGGGTATAGTGGTCATGAAGTCCAAACGCAAACCTCGCCCCAATGGTAAACTAAGGTTAAGGATTTTTGTACCTGTAGAACGGGTTCTAGGGGTCTCAGAGTTTTTGCTCAACCTTAAAGATACGTTGATTGGTATCTATAAGAGAGTTTTCTCTGAGTGTAGTATCTGCGTGACAATTACTTTCGTAATCACCGCTCTACGTCCTAAAAAAAAGGCTTTAAGTGGGGTTAATGTGTTTCTAGGTCCTCCTGGTACAAATCAGTCTCGGAATGCAGTGGCGCAGTTAATCACAACCAGCCAGGCAAATCCCAAGAGTAGACTTGGAAACCAAGATTAGAGGGCCTTCACCCGGAAGACATCCTCCATCCTATCTTATGTTGCACTAAAATCCGGGTATAGGATTTCTCACCACAAGGGGGAATCAATCCCTTTCCCGATACAGAATAAACAAAATAAACAAATATAAATGCAGCAAACACATGATATGACACAGAGGTTAGGCAGGACCTCTCTTGTTTGAGGGGGAATTTGGCATCCCTAATTCCTCATTGGGGCTGGACCAGCAACAGGTCAACCATTGGTTTGGATGAAAAACCAAGGTTTTTGACACTTATATCCCCAGCAGAGTCGCCATTTTTATTGTGGTGTCGTTTTCTTTACCTCCCCGTTTCACTTGGGAGGACGGCACGCTAGACCCTTCACGCGAAATTTGGAAGGAGAATGCGCCCGTGGTGGGATGAATTTTGTTTCAGTTCTTCCTACGATATCACACGAACTTTCTTATTGGTCCTACGAGTAGGAAAGGGAAAAAAAGATCTCAACTAAACCCTAAGAGTTTGCTAAGTGTGGGGATTTCACCTAGACTAGAAATTCTGGAGTCCGGGGGGTCGGTTATACATAGGGAAGTGTTTAAACACCCTACATATCTGTAGTACTCTACAGGAACCTTCTCTGTGTCATTGTGATTGTGTTTGCTGCTAATGATTGGGAAAGTTTCTCCTTTGTGTTAGGAGAGAGAATTGAATTGATTAAAGAAAGACAGACAGACTGACTATTTTTTGGTATTTTATTAGCTCGCTGAGATTCCTTGTGAACCTCATGCCTACATATCCCTAGTGGAAGTCAGAGCTTAATGTAGTTCGGGGAACTAACTAGGGAAATTACTTGTTTTTGGTGCCTTGCTTGAAGCTCAAGGTTGAAGCTTGGAATTAAATCTCTGTTTACAGTAAAGAGACATGAAATCATCTTTATAGAGAGGTATTTGTACTATTCTACCACAAACATTTAAAGGAGTGACAGAATAACTGGATTCATTTCATTCAAGAGGGGGACCTTACTTGTGTGTGCAAGTATGCCAGTCAGATGCCTCATAAATGAAAGAAAGATGCTCGTCCAAATTAGGGAAAGTGTACAAGTCTGGGGATGTGCCAGAGCATGTCTTTCAGAGTCCTAAATGGGAGACTTTGATTGAAATTGAAATTGAAATGTTTGTTTGTTTGAATATGGTAGAGTAGTAAAAATATCTCTCTATAGAGATAAGCTATGTCTGTTTACTATATGAAAGATTTGACTTTAGCTGGCTTGTATGAGGCCCAAGCTTGAGGTTTTTTGATTGATTTATTAATATTATTGACTCTGAGAGATGACTCCACTGGGGATTAATTACAGGGTATTTTTGTGTTCTGTACAAAGCCCAGAATTGAGGCTGACTCTATTTAGGGAGACTCTATTTGTGTGCCTTGTACAAAGCCCAAGGTTGTGGCTAACTGCTGAGGATAACTGAATTTTTGAGACTATGAATGACTCTATTTTGTGTGCCTTGTACAAAGCCCAAGGTTGTGGCTGACTCTAGCTAGGGAAAACATTATTTTCTGCCTTGTACAAAGCCCAAGGTTGTGGCTGACTCTAAAATAAACTGAGTATGGATGACTCTATGGGGAAAAGATCCTAGGTGTTAGGAATCTTTGACACATGAAAATATGGTTTATCTGCCTTGTACAAAGCCCAAGGTTGTGGCTACTGAGTGATGAAGAACTCACTGGGGAGACTCTATTATCTGCCTTGTACAATGCCCAAGGTTGAGGCTGACTCTTGACAGGGGAGTTTTATTGTTTGGTGCCTTGTATGAAGCCCAAGGTTGAGGCTAACTATTTTTGTTGGTTTTGACTCTACTGAGGAGATTTTATTTATTGAAAGACTGTTTTTCTTTGGAAGCTAACCCTTTCCAGGGATTTTGACTCAGCTGGAGAAATTATTTAGTAAAAGACTGACTTTATCATGTTTTTTGGAGGCTGACCCTTTCCAGGGGTTTTGACTCTTTTGGGGAAATTATCTCCTAAGAGAATGAATCTTTATTTTTTGACATTTTTATTAATTGACTTTGGAGGCTAACCCTTTCCAGGGATTTTATTGAAATGATGGATTGATTTGGAGGCTAACCCTTTCCAGGGATTTTATTGAAATGATGGATTGATTTGGAGGCTAACCCTTTCCAGGGGTTTTATTGAAATGATTGATTGATTTGGGTAGCACTCCATTAATTATTAAAGGATGAAAGGATTGGCAGAAAGATTATCTAGTGGAGACTTCTTGTTTAAAGCCCAAGATGAAGGCTGACTCATGCTGAGGAGAAAATAAACATAGATCCTAGACTCTGTTAAGGAAGATTGATGAAGATAAGGGTGACAGAGACTGTCCATGTCTCTCATTCCAAAAGGTGTGCTCAATGTGAAATTGAGACAAACTTAGCTTGTTTAAAGTCTGGTTTAAATTGGAAGAAACTCACCACGGTAGGCTAAAAGGTGACTAAAGACCTGTTCCTATGTTTATAAGAAACCTGATGGGTCCTTGTATACAAGCTCAAGAGGAAGCTGGAAATGCTTTTAAGAAGCCTGTGGGTCCTTGTACAAAGCCCAAGAGGAGGCTAATTGAGGGTCCTTGTTATAGCACAAGAGAAAGCTATGTGGTTTTGAACTTATTTTGGCTCTAAGCAAATGGGTAAGAGGTTTCACCGGGAATAATTCCTCTTTGGGTGGATGTGTCCTATATTTTTGGATTCTAAGGTTTTTGCCAAGATGTTTCACCGGGAATAATTCATCTTGGGGGTTTGAACTACAAATCTCTAATTAGGAAAGAGCCTTCACCGGGAAGACATTCTCAATCCTAGGTCATATTCCTATAATATATATATATAGTTTAACTGTCCTAAGGTTTATACTCAAACGTAGTTCTAAACTAATATATATGCACAATTTATATTTGACAGTAATTTAAAGGCTAAATTACAGTTTTGGTCCCCCTGTTTTAGTCTACTCACGGTTTTAGTCCCCCTATTTTCTTTTTAAACAGTTTTGGTCCCCCATTCCAGTTTTTGTCTAAAAAAGCGCCTATGTGTCAATTTTTTAATTAGGTGTCAGATGTTATATGACATGGAATAAGAGAATAAACAAAATTATTTTCCAGATCATATTTTGACATTGGAATTATACTAATTAAATGAAAAGTAATAAAATTAAAACACAAAATTAAAACATAAAATTGTAAGTCATTGGTAAATTGAAGCCAGGAAAATTGAAAGCCAGAAACGCATACGAAGAACCCAGAAATGGAAGAACGAAGAACACCCAAATGCATATCGAAGAAGATTCAATCATAAACGCAGCAATTGCATATTTCGAAGCCATCTATTTCGTTTCCAAGTAATACGGTTTCAGATATTTCAAGTTCTGGGTTTTATTTAGGATCTTCAAAAACCCTAATTTCTTTTTGATTTCACTCGCAGAAATGTCACAGTCTTACAACCAATCTTCATCTTGCACTAAAGAAGATCATAACTTTTGTTCTAGGTATGTATTGATGTATAACTTTAAATATTTGTCGTTGTTTAAAAATCTCAGTAAATTATCGCTAATGTTGATTGTTGAAGAAATTTGTTGTTTTGAAACCTTCTTAAGATTCGTTAATCCAAAATATTTTGAGTTGATTATTGATTATTAACAAAGTTTTGTGGTTATTAATTGTGAAATATCTGCTGTTCTGAACTAGATTCAATGTATTTTTTGGTTTGTTCTAGGCCAGCTGATACAACTGCAATTAGATTGAGGATTAATCATGGGGGGGACTTAGTTCATAATCCTTGCAAGCTTTATGTAAATGGAAAGGTAAAAGAAATGAATTGGACATTTGATGTGGATTTTATGTGTTATATGGACTTTATCAAGGTTGTCAACAACTTGGGATATATAAGAATCAAGGGCATGTGGTATCATCACCCGAAGTTTTCGTTTGAGCGTGGGCTTAGACCTCTTAACAATGATGCAGATGTTTTAAAATTCGGGGAAGACATGAATGGATATGATGTTGGGAATATATACGTTGAGCATATAGTAGATGAACCTGTTGTTTTATCAGAAGAACAAGTCAGAGAGTATGTTGAACCTGTACAAGATACGATTGAGATTGAGTCGGATGATGAAGTACATTTGGACAATAGTGAGGAAGATGAAGATTTTGTGCAAGATGATAAGGATGATTTGGGGGATAGTGAGTTTGATGAATTAGATGAAGATGATTGGGATTGGACACATGAAGTACCAAGCCACACATTTATGCAAGAAAATAACGATGCAAACCAAGCCTCTTCTAATCAAGAACCCACCAAAGCATCTGATTTTGAGGAAGCCCATGATGTTGAATCAGATGACTTTGATACTCCCCAAGGAAGCGAAGATGAAGGTGAAGAACATAAGTTTCCCAAGTTTAAAATGCCTGACTGTGGTGATCAAGTAAGATTTGAGCTTGGAATGACATTTGCCACAAAGAGTCTTATTAGAGATGCAGTTAAGTCATTTGCAATGGAAAGGATAAAAAATTTACATTTCAAGAAAAATGATCAAAAACGAATTGTTGTCAAGTGTGAGAAGGATTGTCCATTTCACATGAGATTTAGTAAAAGGGTAGCAAACCAATGCTGGCAGTTGGTGAGCCTCACTGATGATCACACTTGTCATAGGACTGCTAGGAACAGGCAAGCTAAGACAGAATGGCTAGCTAAGAAGTTTATACCACTCTTGAGACATACACCTGAAATGAGGCCAAAGGGGTTGATTGCAGAGGCACTTGAAAAGTGGGGTGTGAAATTGTCCTCAGCTTAAGCATATAGGGCCAAAACAAGAGCATTGGAACTAGTACAAGGTGCTGAGTCTGAGCAATACACTTATTTGAGGAATTATGCTGAGGAGCTCAGAAGATCTAATCCTAATACCACAGTGATAATCAAGTGTAGTATGTCTAACATTGGACCTATTTTTGAGAGGATATATGTATGTCTTGAAGCGTGTAAAGCTGCATTCGCACATACATGTAGGCCTTTAATTGGTCTTGATGCATGCTTCTTGAAGGGTGAGTTTGGTGGACAATTAATGGCAGCAGTAGGAAAAGATGGAAACAATCAGATTTATCCAATTGCATATGCAGTGGTGGAAGCCGAGACAAGAGACTCGTGGAAATGGTTTCTGGACCTTTTATTAGAAGACCTGAATAATATCATGCCAAGGTCTTATGGTTTCATTTCAGACCAACAAAAGGTAATTATGTTACTTTTGATATTTAGTTAATAACTTTGCACAACTACCTATAAGATATTAACACTATTATGTTTTGACAGGGCTTGGTACCGGCTATTGCTAACCTGGGGCCGAATGTAGAACACAGGTTGTGTGTTAAGCATTTATACGGAAATTGGAAGAAGAAGTATCCTGGTGGACACATGAAAGAATTACTTTGGCAAGCGGCTAGGGCAACCATAGTTCCCGATTGGGAGAGAGCCATGAAAAAAATTAGAGATATCAATGAAAATGCTTGGAAAGATATGATGGAAATTCCACCTCTGATGTGGACTAGGTCTGCATTCCGCACTGAGAGTCATTGTGACTTGCAGGTAAATAACATGTGTGAGGCGTTTAACATGGCTATTTTGGAGTACAGAGACAAGCCCATCATCACTTTACTCGAAGGTATAAAGCATTATATTACAACTAGAATAGTGAAGCAAAAGAATCTCATGAGTCGATTTAGAGGCACAATTTGTCCTAAAGTGGAAGAAATAATTGAAAAGTTAAAGAGGGCAGCTGGGGGGTGGACACCGACTTGGCATGGAGATGATTCTTTTAATATCTTTAGTGTGACCAACGGTATTGACACTTTCGAGTTGAACTTACAACGACATCACTGCGCTTGCCGTAAATGGGCTCTAAGTGGCATTCCATGTGTTCATGCTATTGTTTGTATTTTACATAACAAGGCTGAATTATTTCCTTTTGTGTCACAATATTATAGGTACGTTTTTACGCTTTTGTTTGAACATTCTGCTGCTATTGTGTGCACTATTAGAAAAAGGTATAACAGTTTATAACAGACTCTTGTGTTCTATAGTGCAGAATTTATATAGTGCAGAATTTATATAGTGCAGAATTTAATCCATTTGAATGATATAGTTTGAAGATATAGTGCAGAATTTATATAGTGCAGAATTTATATAGTGCAGAATTTATCCATTTGAATGATATAGTTTGAAGATATAGTGCAGAATTTATATAGTGCAGAATTTATCCATTTGAATGATATAGTTTGAAGATATAGTGCAGAATTTATATAGTGCAGAATTTATCCATTTGAATGATATAGTTTGAAGATATAGTGCAGAATTTTTACGCTTGTGTTCTCCAATTGTCTCATTCTTCATTCAAGAAAAACAGTTTATAACAGACTCTTGTGTTGCAACATTTATACATTTCTTCACCTATGCTGCTGTTTATACATTTAAATGCTACTGCAGAATTTATCTGTTGCAGAATAGAACCATTTATGTGGCTGAATTGCATACTAATACTGTTATATATATTGCAACAGGAAATCGAACTTTTTGGCTACTTACTCGTATATTGTGCTGCCGTCTAATGGACCTAGACTATGGCCTGCTGCAACTACTGGGGAAATGATAAATCCACCGGTTATGAGAAGAGCTCCGGGACGACCTAAGAAGAAAAGAAACAGGGCTAATGATGAACCAACGTCAAGCAATGTACTACCAAGAAATTTGACCACTGTTAAGTGTAAAAGTTGTGGTACTTTAGGACACAACTCAAGAACTTGCAAAGGGAAAACAGCGGCGGATCGAAAATTAGCAAAAGGTAGTAGCAAGGCTAAGAAGCAAAAGAAGACAAAGGAATCACACACTGTGTTGACACAAGGATCACAAGCACCACAAACTCAAGAGACTAATTGATTGAAAATGTTGTCAAATGTCTTTTTTTTTGTTGAAACAACTTTTTGTGCTATGGAACATGAATGTTTATTATGTAATGGGTCACATGTTTATTGTGAAACCTTTTTTGGTGTAATGGTTAACATGTTTACAGTGACAAGTTATGGATCATATGCTATTATGAAACCTGTTTACTCGTTACTTTTTGTACTTGATCCATTATTAATGATAAGTTTTGAGTTAAAATGTTATGGCAATAGCAGAATAAAGAAAAACAGAATAGCAGAATAAGTTTTGTTTACATTGTATCATAACAAAATGAAAATTTTGAACATAAATCTCATAATTTGACAATAGCATTACATTACTTCATAATTATAGTAACATTACATCAAAAACTCATTACATTACTAATCCTTTTGTCTAATAATACCCAATTCTAGTGGTGATTACAACAAAATCACATCATCCAACCAAGTTTCTTATGATCAATATGATGATCAAAACCCAAGAAAAAATCAATAAAATAACCAAAATCTTCATCTTCTTTTTGAGGTCATCATCAATCTTCTTAGCTAAACCATCATTCTTCTTCAAATCAGTAACCTTCTTCAAAAGTGAGTTAATCACTTCCTGTGAACGATCTGTAATTTGCTCATCGTACCAGTCAAAAAAGGAACATCCTTTTCTTCCTTGTAGCTGAATCATACAAACAAGATAGTGGAAGTAACAAATTAACCAGAAATGTCTGAATTTAAAATCCAAATATACAAACTAAAAATTAGGTTTTAAAGGTACCTTGTACAACCCACATCCATAGAACCTCCTCCCTGGATTTTGAGATGTCCACGAAGTTACAAGTGGTGAATCCAAGCCACAGTAACAGTGTAACCTTCTCCTCCTAGAATGAGAAGAAGAACTTGATATTTGAACTGACTCAGAACCCATGATTTGAAACAAACAAATCAACGATGGAGAACAATGGAGATTTGAAACAAAGACAAGGATGAAGATTTAAATCGAGCATATGCTGAGAGAAGGATGAAGGACGAAGAGAACAATGGAGAAGGATGGCTCCAGCAAGCGTGAACTAGGGCAGCAAATACCCAGCCCTTTTATTTTAACTATTATATTTAAATTAATTAAATAATTAATTTTTGTTATTTATAAATGACTTGGAATTAAATAATATGACACGTATTAAAAAATTGACACATAGGCGCTTTTTTAGACAAAAATTAGAATGGGGGACCAAAACTGTTTAAAAAGAAAATAGGGGGACTAAAACTGTGAGTAGACTAAAACAGGGGGACCAAAACTGTAATTTAGCCTAATTTAAATAAAGACTGTAAATTGAAAGCTACTAAAGCCTAACCTGGATGGAGTGGAGGCCTTTGAAGAAGTATGTACAGAGCTTTACCAGCAATTGATGGATAACAGTTGAATATATATATGATAAACAGTTAATGGTTTTTGAAAATAGAAGAAGTGAAGATGGACAAAGGTCACATAGGTATCTGAAGAGTTTCACCGGGAATAATGCCCTTCAAATACCAGAAGAATGTTTTGAAAACAGAGAGAAGATTTTGAAAATACAGTTTTGAAAACAAGCTAAGAAGAGAAGGTGTTTGGGACTTACACTCTATTAGAGGCCCGGTACTTTACAGTACTGGTGTAAAAGCAATTTGAAAATGATTCGGAACGATACAAGGTTTTGTTGTTTGAAAACCCTAATCATTTGATTTATTCGGAGATTCGAAAACAGTTTTGAAAATTGACAAAAGTCAACTTAATTAAGGTAAAAACAAAGATTTTTAACTAATTAAGACCTAAACAATTAGGGTTTTATCACAAACTTATTTACAAAATGATTAGGTTAAAACAAAGTGAATATATACATTTAAAGTATTTAAGAAAACACTTAAAACATACTATTTTAAACCTAATTAAAACACATGAAATTAATAATATTTTTATGATTTTTTATATTATTTATAAAATAGATATATTAAATGACAAGTGTGTGAAAAATGAAGTGAAAATGATTTAATTTGATAGGTGAATTATTCATGTGAAGTTGTGAAGAAAATAAAAGAAATTATGTGTTAAAAAATAGTTTTTGGCCCTTGGAGGATTTGAACCCACGCCCTTGAAGTCACCAGCCCAAAACAACACCACTGAGCCAACGCGCGCTTGGTGATAATAACTCTCACTCAATTGGTTATGTTTCAAAACAAGTGATAAATCATTGAAAAATAAAAGAATCAAAAAGTCTGGGGCGAGGGGGATTCGAACCCCAGACTTTGGACACGCGCAACACACAAACACTCTTTACCACTGGGCTGTAACGATTTAGTCGTTTATAAAACAACTTCCATTCAAAATAAAATAAACTTTGGCCCCAGATTCAAATTTTGCGCGCCATGGCCATAGTCATCTTCTTCCTCGAGCTCAAGAATTTTCAAAATCCTAACTCTCTGGTTTCTCAACTAAATGACATGATGTAAACATCAATCTTGTTCTAAATTTCCTCACGAATCCAGATATGTAACTAACATTTATTTATATGAACTATAGCTACCTAATTTCTCAGAAAACTCTAAGAACACATGAACCCTAAATTTGAAATTAAATGACAAACAGGATGAATAAATGAAAGATGATAGAGGGTTTTCAATCCTCTGATGATGCTAAACAAGATAGAATCGAGCTTCAACTCAAAGAGTGCTTAAATTAAAGAGGTGAGGTTCAGAGACTTACCTCTGAAAATGGAGGTCGTGAGGGTGATGGAGAACACCTGGACTTGAATGAATGATCTCAATAGCTTCCTTGAGACTCAATGATGCTAACTGAATGCTTATTGGAGCTTGAATCCTCCTGAATTGCTCTGTGGACCTCCTTCGATTTGAGCTTCAAGTAGACATGGAGGTTGTTGAATTTGGAGTTACAGACGAGCTGCAGCCATCTGGTTAGCTTCACTATGACCTGAGGAGTGTGCCTGGATGATTGGCTTGGCTTGAAACCTCCTGAATTACTCTATGGACCTCCAACTGCAACAGCTCCAAGTGAGAGGTGAAGATGATGATTCTTCACTTACAGAAGTGTTTCAGAGGTCTGGATCACCTCTAAATGACTTCCCTAATGTGTTTGAATACTTAATTCCAAAGGAAGAGCTTTGGTTTGAAGAATCCGAGTCTTCTTGCCAAAGAACCTTTGAAAACCTTAAGTATGAAGAAAGAAGAGAGAAAGCAAGAATTTTGTTGCTTTGGTGTGGTTTCTGAATGAGAAAGAGGCCTCTATTTATAGGCAATTGGTTCAGAGCAATTGATCATAGTAAGCTTGCTTAGTGTAGTGAGTTTGGTTTCTTAGCCATGAAGGAATTCAAAGAATATTCCAAGTGCAATGATGAGCTCTTTGATACCACTCCCTAGCCCTCGGTTTTGCTTGATCTTAGGGGACCAAATGGCTGCAGAAATGAGCTCCAATTGGTTGGGATAAGATTCCTTTGATGAATCACCAATTTGTCATAAATTCAAAAATGCAATCATTACATAATCACATGCCTTTGTTTTTGGGAATCTTCTCTAATCCTTATGCAATGATGGAAATTGATGTATGGTATGGTTTCAGATGCATTAGAGGTCGTGTAGCATCACTTAGTGAAGCAAAATGCACAAAATTGCAAAGTTTCAAATTGTACATGACCTATAATTTTACTTCATGAGGCCAACTTTGAACAAGCATAACTCCTAGCTCAAATTGAATTTGGAGAAGGTTGAACACAATTTGGAAAGCCCTAAACATCTACTTCAAATCATTAGTTTGGAGTTTCTTCAGAATCCTTTGGCAAATTTGTGAAAAATGAGGCCAAAGTTGGAAGAAAACTAGGTTAAAACACTTAGAAAAATTTCTAAGTGTTTATGACCTAAAACTCCAAAATTTCCAAAACTCTTAAATGATTGATCTTTTGAAAAAAAGTTCCTTTGTAAGATGTTGTTTTATTTTGCAAGATCTACAACTTTCATGTTGGAAGTTTTTTGAGTTGTGTAGGTGAAATTTTGAGTTCTCACCATGCCTTAAAAAACCCTAATTCCCGACTTTTTGCTCCTTGATGAATTTCTTTGAATTTCTTTGGTCAAATGACTTCATTATCCATATATTGATGATATTGATCCTTAAAAGTCATGGTTTGACCAAAAATCTCAAAAGTCAATGGTGATCCCATACAGTTGACTTTTTCCTAGTAAGGTGAGATTTTGGACTTTTGTGTAGAATCAAGATCTTCTCCTCAAATGAATGATGTAAATGGATTATATTGAGGTAGTAGAGACTCTTGAATCATGTCTTGAGTTTTGGATCCATGCCCTGATTAAAAGTCAACTATCTTGGTGAATTAGGTCAAAAACCCTAATTGTCGACCAGAGGACAATGATGACTGTAGACTCTGAACTGAGGTGTAATGTCCAGTGGATCTTGTCATATGATTTATTTGAAGATGATTGATGTCTTTGAATGATCCCATGGGGCTTTTTAGGGTTTCCCAAAGGTGATCCCTGATTTTAGTCCTTGATAGGCTTCAAACCCTAGTCTGTTGATCTGAGTAATTCTGTACTTAGATGACTGGGTGTCTAATCAATCATAGGTGAAATAATGAAGCTTTTGAATATTATGATTGTATTAGAGACTAATCCCTCTATTGATTGATCCTTTGCCTGAGTTTTCTTGTCTTTGAACACCCTTGATGGAATGCCAGACTGCCCTGGGTACTTACTTTGACTTGATGAAAATCCTGAAGATATGTCATCTCAGGGGGGTCAAAAATTAGGGTATGACATTACCTCAATGATTTTTTTATTTTTTTCAGGGGCTGGTTCTGTAACCTTTCCGGATCTTAAAGAAATAGCGCTCACATTAGCATTACCATTCGGATTGACAACAGTTTGTGCTGGAAGTTGGTTCGAACATTGAGCTTGCATATTATTTATTTGAGTAGCAAGTTGTCCCATCTGTATGGTCAAGGCCTGAATGCTAGTGTCGGTTCTTTGTTGAAACTGAAGGTTGTTCACGGCCATTTGCTTAACAAGATCTTCCAAGGATGGTCCGGAAGTAGTAGCTGGAGGGGTGTGATGTGGCTGGGGTAATGGAACGGTAAGCTGTTGTTGGGAAGGCTGCTGATTTCCATATCGAAGGTTGGGATGATTCCTCCAATTGGGGTGATATTTGTTGGTAGACAAGTCAGGGGTGTTGTTGTACCTGTTCTGGTTGTAAAGGTTGGCTGCATAAGCTTGAGGCAGCTCGGTAACAGTATCATCTTTCAGAAGAGGACAAGTATCAGTGGGGTGATCATGAGCTGTACAAATGCCACATACAATTGTTGTTTGAGGTTTCGCTACTGCAAGTTGTTTAACTAAAGCGGTCAGCTCATCAAGTCTGGTTTCTAAAGCTCTGTTCGAGGAACCTTGAATTTGATGTACACCCTTGGTTTGGACAGAATTGGTTCGAGTGGTGAACTGCTGGGAATTTAAGGACATATTTTCAATGAGGGCTCTGGCAGCAGCTGGAGTTTTGTCAACAAGTGCTCCACCACTAGCAGCATCAAGAATGTTTCTATCCATGGGTAACAACCCCTCGTAAAAGTACTGAATGAGAAGTTGTTCGGTAATCTGATGTTGAGGACAGCTTGAAACTAACTTCTTGAACCTATCCCAGTACTCAGCCAATGACTCGTTATCTTGTCTAATGCCACATATTTCTTTTCGGATTGAAGCGGCTCTAGAGGCAGGAAAGTATCGCTCCAAGAACACTCTCTTCAGAGCATTCCAGCTTGCGATTGAATTCGGTTCGAGATCATATATCCAGTCCTTCGCTGCACCCTGCAAAGAAAAAGGAAAAGCACGAAGTTTGATATGATCTTCAGTGATCCCTTCAGGCTTCAATGGTGTAGAACACAACACCTGGAATTCCTTCAAATGTTTGTGTGGATCCTCACCTGCAAGACCATTAAACTTTGGCAACAAGTGTATTAAACCCGACTTTAATTCAAAAGGAACAGCAACAGCATCATATTCAATACACAAGCCATTATAATTAACATCAGGGGCTGCAAGTTGCCTTAGAGTTCTATTTTCAGCCATTTCAAAAGCAAATTCAGAATCAGAATCAAACAAATTATGCAAATAGTCAGACTCAGAATCAGACTCAGCTATGGTCGGTGAAGGTGAACTATTGCTAGCCTGGCCTGCTCTACGAAGTGTGTGCAAGGTTCTCTCTACCTCAGGATCAAAAGCAACAAGTTCAGGACAGGAAGACCTAGTAGCCAGGACTAGTGCACAGCAACGCATCAACAATCGTTAAAATGCCAACTATGTCCCTAAAACAAACACAATGAAGCAAATCGATTAAAAAAAATTCAAAAAAATAAACTGACACCGAAAATAATCTAATGACGTAAAAAATAGAATTTTGATATTTTTTTCGGAATTTTTCGACTCTATGAAAATAGAAAATAAATCATTAAAAATAGAAAAACGATGAATTTGGCGATTTTGGGGTCGAATTCCAGAAGGCAAAAACAGTTTACAATCGAATACAATTTTTGCAAAAACTGATTTTTTTTTACTCTAAACGCGGACTGACCAAAACCGTGAGGAAACTACGGCTTAAACACACAAACACTAAATCTAAGACTCTAAAATCAGTTAATTTTCACAAGAATCCCCGGCAACGGCGCCAATTTGATCCGCTGTCGCTCGCGGGTCAAAAACGAGTTAATTTATAAAACTGTAGTACGACGGTAACGGTAACTCGCGTATCGTCTCTCAAGGATTCCTGTTCTTATTAACCAAATGTAAATCGAAATTGGGGGGGTTGGTTTGGTGGTCGAATTACAGAAAAAGAAGCGCTTAAAATAAGTGATTCTGAAATAAGTTGTTTTGAAAAAAATGATTATTGAAATAAGCTAATCTATTGAATCAGTTCCTACTATCATCGATTATCATAATTTTAATTCCCTAAGCGGATTGGAAGGTAATAGCTACTGCCCGCGGCTGCCTAACCTAAGGGGAAAGAGAATGACCCGTTTTACAATCCAATTGGGTCAAACATACGACCCAGGCCCCAAAACCAATTGACCCGAAACTTAACTAAAACTAGTGCTGCAACTTCAACGAATATTCTGGCCCATCTACAGTCCGATTCTGACTTCGACTCAAATATAAGAATTGTAGCTCTTTCTCTTAGCTTTCCGGCGATTATTAGAACGCCTCAATCGGACTCCTGGAACTCCATATATGATCGTTTTCGTGCAGACTGTTATTGCTGAAAATTAATACGAAAAACAAATAAGTGCAAAAATAAAATAAAATATTAAAACATATTAAAACATAAAAATAAATAAAACAAACCGAAGAAATGCTTGAGTACAAACATGGAAGAACGTGCATTAAAATGCACTGATCAATATTAACTTGAGGCCCAATTACCAATTTAGGGCCTTTTTTACCAAATTGAGGCCCAATTGCCAATTTTGGGCCTTAGTTGCCCATTTATTTAGTAAGTCGAAATCCTAGGGTAACAAATTGCCCCTCCAAGCGACTTCTTTCGACGGACTTTAGGAAAGAGAAAGATGTCGTTTCAGTTCTTTCTTGGGTTTCGGCTTTTGTTAATTCCCATTACGTCATGATTACGTTTCATTTTCCCAGGCACTAATTATTACCTAAACGCTAGGTAATGGGCTATTAACTGCTCCCACTTTCTGAATCCAGTTTTCAAAGCGTTTCTTTGACATGACTTTTGATTTTACAACTTCTTTTTTCACGATTTCTAGTGACGTCACCACCAGCTTATATATATGTACAGCTTCTTTCTCCTTTTTCTTTCTTTCTCCTCGTTCTACTTCTCTTCTCAAACGTTTCAGAAAGAAACAACTTTTTTCCTCTAACCTTTACCCATTTTCTTCTTCTCCTTTTATACACAACAATGGCAGCTACGACCACCAACACCACTGTGTACGATACGGGTGCGAACCCTTTAGGGTTTATTATGTCTCGTGAGGAAGAAGAACAAGGCTTAGATTTCATTCCTCAACCCAACCTTACTGAGGCCAAAGCCATCATTTGGCAAAACCAGATGTTAATCCCTTTTTAGATTACTGATAAATTGATGGATTTTTCAGGGCCACTACCAGACCACCGTTACCACCCAGAGCAAACCACTGGTTTCTTTCCTTGCTTCCAAACCACCATGCCTGTAGCTTTTGACAAACCACGTGTCCTCGATTTGAAGTTTATGGATCCTTCGCTTAGGGTTTTCCGTTCGACTCCAGCTCCTGGCAACAAGGAATACTTGGCTTCGCTTAACAAAGTTCAAGCGAAGAAACAACAAAGATGGAAGGAATTGGGCATCTTGGACGTTATACAATTATCCCGGACTGGTCATAGAGTTTGTCCTCCCATGCAACTTGCTTCGATCTTCTTCTGGGAAGGTTCGACTAACACCTTCCACCTTCCTTGTGGAATGATGACTCCCACTCTCTTTGACGTGGCTGCCATCACAGGACTTTCGCCATTGGGTGAAATCTTCAACCCAACTCTTCCCACAAAAATGAATTTCAATTTCACCAACGCTACCATCACCAAGTATATGCAAGATCATTATGACAAGTCGACAGAAGAAGTTTCTGACGAAGAGCATGTTGCCTTCCTCACCTACTGGCTCTCATATTATCTGTTTTGTCCAGGATCAGTTCAGACGGCTAAAGCTTACATACCTTTGGCTATTCAGATTCATGAAGGTCGACAGGTCTCTTTAGGTAAGCTGCTCCTAGCTTATCTCTATCATACCTTAGGTATAGCATCTTTAAGGATCAAACGCCTGCATGAGACTCCAAAACAACTCTCTCTGTCGGGACCTTATTGGCTCTTACAACACTGGTTGAATGCCACCTTCGAGTCATATATAGGTTATACTGTTTCCAGATCCATTTTAGAGGTCATGTATGACCGGAGGGTCGAAGGCATCAAGCTTGCCTTTCAAACTCCTCAAGATGAGTCTAACAAACCCAACCTCCTTAAATATGTGAGGTTGTTTTCTGAATGTAAAACATTTATTGCTTCCATGGCCCCTTTCTCCAATCGATGCTTTGGGCCAACTTGGTTCAAAGCTATTTTTCCTGGGAATACTCCTACTCTTCGAGCTCAATTAAATGCTATTTGGGCTGCCTTTCTAACCCCAACATTACTTTCTCATCGTATTGAGTCGACTGGTAAGTGCTATGGGTTTGTGGGTTATCAACCAAACTTGGTCTCTCGATAGTTTGGTTTGAGCCAGATGCTGCCCAAGAGCTTATATTCCCATGATGGTGATATTTGTTACTCTGGTCGACCGTTCACAGCCCGTCAACATCTCGACTGCTTGAAGTTTCACAACAAACAATCCTTGGAACATCCCACTTTCACTTTTCAAAACTCCTATTTTACAACCAAAGAATTCAATGAATGGTGGTCTGAATATTTTCAACTGTTTGATGGGGATTCTTTCGTCAGGAAGCTGAACACTGCATTCAACGTACTAGAGGATCAACTTACTATAAGTAAGTTTTTTATGTTTACTTTCGCTTTCTTTACTACCAATGGCACTATTCTAATCTCAATTTTAGACCTTTCAGGATCTGATCCTACCAATCAAAACGAAGCTTCTACTCCTAAACCAGGTCGAAAGCGCCCCAACACGTCGAGCAACACCACCATCAAGAAAAACAAAACTGTTAGAAAGGTACTTAACTTGATCTTTAATCTTGTCAAATCTACCTTAACATTCATTAATAGTTATTCTTCCTTTTCAGTTGGCAGTTCCTACTGAATCAGACGAAACCACATCTCCACCAAATCAGGAAAGTGAGATCTTTTCACGACCCCCGCCTCTGACTCCACCAAAAAGACGAAAAGTTGTAAAGGACACTCCCAAAGTGGTTGTCAAACCTCAAACAGCTCCAACAATTTCTTCATCTCAAATTCCTACTAAGGTAGCTTAGCATTTTTCTCCCACATATCTCTTTCAATATCTCTGTTTTCTAACATGTTTCTTGAATAGAATGCACCAACTGTCGACCACACTCAGGAGAAAGTTGTCGAAGTTGCTGAGAAAACTGCTGAAGCCACTCTTGACTCCAATCCTTTTAGCCCTCAAAGGACTGACGCTTTTGGAAGTAACACTGATTCGGCTAACACTCTAGGTCGAAGTCGAACAGATCTTCAGGACAAACCCATCGTTGAACAATCATCTGCCATAAAAAATACTGAAGATGTTCCTCGACCAAAACCCAATGCAGCTTCTCAGTCAAGACCACATTCTATTGCTGATGATACTAATTCCAACAGTTCTCTTAGTCAGGAAGAAATTCTGGACTTGAAGAAGACTAATCCTGTGGAGGCTCTCTTTCGACTTCAAAAGCTGCGACCAAGTTCTTTTGAGATTCCCGCTCAATCGACCAATCCTGATGCTGAGATTAATGCTTCCCTTGTCGAAGCTATATGCCGACTGAAAGCCCATCTGGATGAACCTGAATTTCTCTTTGTTCTTGAGAGTTCTGAACATCTTGGTGTAGAAATTCGCAAAATCCTAGATTTATTGATCAAAGCTTCTCTTCCACCAGTTATTGTTCAATTTTTCTTTGATTTTGAGGCGTACTTCGACCAACTTTGGAGGGACCTTATGACGAAGAAGAACATTACCTTTCAGGCAAAGAACAAAGAGCGTGAACTAGAGAGAGAATGGGACGCCAGTGCAGCTTCGACCAAAAAGGTTGAAGAATTTCAGGAGAAAACTTTAAAGTTTTCTGATAAGCAGGGAGAGATCGACAATAAGATTTCTGACTACAAAGCTCAAATTGATGAACTCAACAAAAAGATTCAACATCTTGAGCAAAAGAAAATCAGTTTGGCTCAAACTGAAGAAGTCCCTTCGCCTGAAACTATTAACCAAGAAGTCTTGAAAGGACTTGGTCATGGTGAGAATGCACTCAAGTTGGAAAGTAACATTCGACAGCTTAAACAAAACCTGTCTCGACTTGACTCTAAAATTGATTTTGAGTCAACCAAGTTAGCCTATTTTAGGAACAATTTCCCTGCTTTGTAATTTCGTTTTCGACTGACTGGCTATATTTTGTAATGTCTGCCAATGCTTTTTATTAAGAAATTTTTGTAATGATTGGCTCGATTTAGCCATTTTTATATAGTCTCTTGGTCTTTTATTTTCTTATGTGAATTTTCAACAATACACCCTCAGCATTAGTCATATTGTCGATGGCAAAAATTTCCCAGGCATACAAATTTTTAATTTCAACACCATCATCTACCCCCTCGAATTTTGACGTCGACAATTGACCCAATTTGTCTAATACTTCATGAGTTTCTTTATTCTTGATTTCGACCATATTTTCCAACTTGTCTTTAGAAACTCTATACCCAGAAGCAATTTGTGCCAATTCATTGGCAATGTAATTGTTGGATCTTGGTACATGCAAGATCTCAACATGTTCGAAGTTTTCTAATAAGCGTATCACGATTGCATAATACATTATTAGATTTTCTTTAATGCACTTATACTCTTTCTTGATTTGTCGAATCACTAGTTCAGAATCACCTCGAATCTCAACCCGGGTTGCCCCTAAATCTATTAGGGCCTTCAAACCAGTTATCAAGGCTTCATGTTCGACCTCGTTGTTAGAGCATACTTCTTTCATTTTGTAATGGAACTTAGTTGGAAGTCCCTTAGGGGAAACAATTAGGACTCCAATGCCTGAACCATTTTTGTGACTAGAGCCATCGAAAAACAATTTCCAGTTAGTTTGCTCGACTTGATTTACAGACGAGTCAACTAACCCATGGTCGACTATAAAATCAGCCACAACTTGTCCTTTCATAGCTTTTAAAGGGACATATGTTAAGGAAAATTCAGTTAGCGCTAAGGCCCACTTACCAATTCGACTATGCAAAATTGGTTTAGACAACATATGTTTAATAATATCAAAATGAGAGGACACATACACATCAACAGGCTTTATATATTGCTTGAGTTTGTTACATGAGAAATACAAGCATAAGCATAATTTTTCAATATCATTATACCTAGTTTCAGCATCTACTAGGGTTCGACTTAGATAATATATGGCTCTTTCGACGCCATTATCATCTTCTTGGGCCAACATACTTCCAATTGTCGAGCCTGATGCAGCTATGTATAACTTCATACTTTTTGTCCTATTGGGGGGTGACAAAATAGGAGGCTTAGTTAAATAAGCTTTTATTTGGTCGAATGCCTGTTGATGTTCTTGTTCCCATTTGAATTGATCTTGGTTCTTGAGTTTCACAAGTGGTGAAAATATCTTCGTCTTGCCACTTAGATTTGAGATAAATCTCCTCAAGAAATTAATTTTCCCCAACAATGACTGGAGTTGTTTCTTTGTTTCCGGCGCTTTTAGCTCCAAGATCGCTTTCGTCTTATTTTGATTTATTTCAATGCCTTTCTTGTGAACCACGAAACCCAGGAAATCCCCTGCATGTACACCAGAAGCACATTTTAAAGGATTCATTTTGAGTCCATATTTCCTCATTCGTTCAAAAGATTGTCGAAGATGGTCTAAGTGACCATTTTTGGAGTTAGATTTTATTACAATATCATCAATATAAACCTGCATAAATTTGTCAATAAAATCATGAAACATGGAATTCATGGCTCGTTGGTATGTAGCGCCAGCATTTTTTAAACCAAAAGGCATTACTACCCATTCATAAGTTCCCAAAGCACCTGGGCATCGAAACGCCGTCTTGGGTACATCTTCGTCAGCTATAAAAATTTGGTTACAACCTGAATATCCATCCAATAAACTGAGATATTCAAATCCGGCTGCACAGTCGACTAACATTTTAGCAACTAGCATGGGATATTCATCTTTAGGAGTAGCCTTATTTAAATCTCTGAAATCTATGCATACACGAAGGCTACCATTTTTCTTTATGACAGGCACTATATTAGCTAACCATTCGACATACCTCGCAGTTCGAATAAACTTGCTTTTCAGCAATCTTTCAATTTCTATTTTGATTTTTTCCATAACCTCTGGCGCAAATCTTCTAGGAAGCTGCTTGATAGGTTTCTTCCCTGGGTTTAGTGGTAGTCGATGTTCCACCACATGTTGACTTAAACCAGGCATTTCATTGTAATCCCATGCAAAACAATCTTTGTATTCTTTTAAAAGTCGAATCAACTTGGTCTTTAGGTCACTTGTAAGCCTTGTGCTTACATAAGTAGGCTTTTTAATGACTCCATCACCTAAGTCAATTTCCTCAAGAGGATCTTGAGCTTGCATCCTTTTTACCGATCCTGATGGATCCATTTCGAAACCTAAAGGTTCGTCATCGTATATCCCGTCAAGTCGTTCGACTTGATGATCGACTTCTTGATCGTTTTCATTTTTTACTATCATGGCCTCAATCGTCATATTTTTCTCTAGTTCGGCTTCTAAAGCTGCTTTTTCTTTGTTTTCGGCCAAATAGGCCGTTATTCGAGCCAGGAATTCTGACTCAGTGGTCATCGTCTTTGATTGTTGTCCTCTGCTCTGGAGGACTTTCATGGTTCAATGGTTCATTAGGATCTTCTTTATTCCAAATGAAACCATAATTTGGGTCTAAGTTCAGATACTTAGACACACTTTCATCAGAAGGATATACATCTTCTGCTTTGTAGCAAGGAGCTACATTTGCCAAATGCTGGTCGAAGTGTCTGCGACCACTTTCAGTTTTGTAATAACTTTGGTCAGCTTCAATATTCTCCACTATACCATCTGACCTCCAAATGGCCACACGCTGATGTAAGGTGGAAGGAACTACCCCAATACCATGGATCCATTCTCGACCCAACAGCAGTTTAAAACTTGCCTGCGATGCAATCACCATGAAGACGATTGACCTGACAGACGAACCAACAGCTAGTTTTACTTGAATTACTCCAAGTATTCCACTTGTCTTACCCTCATAATTAGACAGTACCATATTATGGGGTCTTAAGTCTTTGTCTGACTTTCCCGCTTTCTGAAGTGAAGAATAAGGCATTAAGTTTACAGCAGCCCCACCATCGACAAACACTTTGTTTATTGGAACACCATCCACTTTCGCCCTTATGAATAAAGGCTTCAAATGATACATCATTCCTCGACCTGGCCTCTCAAACACAGCCTTTTGCTCTTCTACCACTCCTTTTCCCATCACATAGTAACAAACAGGTGTTTCTTCCACATTCTCATCAGGAAGAAAATCATCTTCATTCTCAGATACCTCAGAGATTCTGTCAAACTCAGCCGGGAGTACAGAAACAATCCCACAGTCGATTAGCAATTCATCTGACTCTATGTCAAAGTTATCATCGACTTCTTCGTCTTACAATGGAGAATACTCAGGCTCTTTTTCTGTATTGGGGATCGGAGAATCGTCATCGACCAATTCTTTGATCAATTTCTTTCCTAGGATCATCCCAGCAGCTAATCTTTCATTTGCTATTTTAGCCTGCTCCTCAGTCAACTTCCTATGAAAGAGTTTTGACTGATAGTGAGAAAATCCTGCCTGCACCATTTTTGAACCCCCTTGTCCATTCTTGTGGCTTCTTTGGTAACGCCTCCATTGCGTTCGAGTCATGGGGTTCTTTCCTTTGTAGTTTGGAGATATGTAATCTTTTCTTTTAGATCCACTATCAGTCCAAGAACCTTCAGCATTGGTTCCATCGCCTTGAATCTGCCATTCTGGACGTTTACCTCTGAAGTTAATGGGTTTCACCCATTTGTCTTCAGGGACATCCGTCTTGGGACGGAAAGTCCTTGGTTTTTCAAACATCTTCCTGTATTCTCCAGCCTTTCGACCACTGTTTTCTCCTGTATACATGAATTGACGATTCTTGCCTCGACGAGGGTCGAACCTCACTTTGTTTGCAGCATCAACATTGAAAACAACATCACACCTTGGACATAATCCAACTTGAGAGTTGTTATTGTGGCATCTCTCCAGGAATTTCAAAAGACTTTCTTTTGGTTCAGGATAAACCATGTTTAAAACTTTGCCATCAGTAGCACCGTCTCGCTTTCTAACGAAACCATCAGTAGTCTCGACCATCATCACATCAGCAAGCTCAGTATAGTGAGCCTCTTCGACTTGCAAAGGATCAGTATCAACTTGCATTGTTGACTTTGGCTTTTCTCCAAACTGTAACCTTCCTTCTTTCAAAGCTTTTTGTACTAAATCCCTGAAAAAGGACACATTGAGAAGTTTTATGACCCAAGAAATTATGAAATTTACAAAATCCTCTTTTTTTTCTTTTGTTCAAGAGGAGGATTTTTAAGTCCCGGGGGTACTATGATTTGCCCATCAGAAACCAACAAATCAAATATTTCATCACATTTTGTTATATCAAATGAATACGTTTTACTAGAAAATTTTTCATTCTTACTTTCAACCAGATTTTTATCTTTTGAAGGTTTAAGCAATTTACAGATATATGGTGGCCCTGGCTTTAATTCAGCCACGTTGACCTCTCCCTCTTCGTATTCACTATCGCTATTAGAGTCGAACTCACTTGTAGTAACATAAGCTATTTTTTCTTTCTTATGATATTTACTAGCTCTGGCTTTTTCAGCTTTTAGCCTTTCGACCTGGCGTACTCTATCTGCCAGCTGTGCCATGTCTCTCAAATGTTGGGTGTCTAATTTCTTCCTTATGGAATAATCTAACCCACCTGCAGCCATTTCGACTAACTCATGTTCAGGAATTTGTATAAAACATCTAGCTTTCAGTAACCTAAAACGGTTTAGATAGTCATCGACTGGTTCTGTACCCTTTCGCCTAACTTCAGCCAATTCTTTCAAGCTAATTTTCGACTGTCCCATATAAAATTGTTCATGAAACAATCGTTCTAATTGGTTCCATGAGAACAAAGATTGGGGAGATAAGGTCGTGAACCAAGTAAATGCATTTTTCGTTAAAGAACTTGGAAAATACTTCATCTTTAGATTTTCATTATTTGCTATTTCTCCAGCCTCTGTCTAGAACCTAGCGATATGTTCGACCGTCGACTCGCCAGTCTCACCAGCAAATTTGGTGAATTTTGGGACTTTCCAACCCCTATGCAATTCTGTTTGCCTTACATATTCTGACAACGGGGAAACGAAATTTGGTCTATGCAAACCTACATTTATCCCATTTTGAACTAAAATTTGTTCGACTACATTAGAGATATTATTGTGTCCAACATTGACATCTTGCTGGATGTTCCTAAGAACCTGGTCAGCATCTTGATGCCTTTGTACTATTATAGGAATCTCTTTCTCAATTTGATCTCCTTGTCCTATAGGTTCGACCCCTCTCACATTCGACCCTTGAGTAGTCGAAAGGTTTGGTTGTGGGGGCGCTCCAAAGAAATCTGCAATTCTGGCCATTTGTCCCGCCAATATTTCATAACTTTGATTCGTGTTATTTATGATGGGAGTAAAAACAGTTCCCATTTGTTGAGTAAGGGCATTCACCATTTCATGATTACTTTCGTCCATTTGTTGTCGAATTGACAACATTGACGTCGTACTTAAAGATGGCAAAACCTGGTGATTATATCCTATGCCTATAGGTTGACCCCCTGGATTTGATGTGCTTGTAGCCATCATGCTGTCAGAATATAATGAAGGATTTGAATGCGAACCTTGCATCATAGACGTGGGCATTCCAAACTGAGGGTTAAAACCTGGTGGAGGCATCATTCCATGAAACGGCGGTCGTAATGGATTCAACGGTGACCGTACATTCGTTGGTGATGATACAATTATTGCTGCCGTCGATCTACCAGTATTTGTTGCTCCAACTGGGGACGAATTTGCGGCATTTTGTGGTGTTCCTCCGTTTAGAACACCTCCTTGATTTCCAGAAAGATCAGAATTATTTGTATTAACTTCAGCCATGTTAGTTAATTTCCGACCACTTCTTAATATCATTCATAACTAAAGAAAAACAAAGAACAATCGACGGGTCCCACTGGGCGTGCCAATTTGTTTACCCAGAAAACTGGTAAACAAGCGCTAGTTTCCTTTTTAAAGGTTACTTTGCGGAGTCAACTAGAATACTCCAGGACTGATTGCTTTATTTTGTTATGTTATGTGTATCTGATTTGTATTAAATGTAAATAGTGACTTTAACGTAAAAGTAAGCACTGAAATTAAAGGCTTTAAAGTAAATCAAAGCAATAAAAAAGAAGGCAGTAAATGTGCACTGAAAGATAAAATGTAATGTAAAATGATTGCATTTAATTAAACTGGTACGCATACATACATTCCAAAGTTGCACTCGTTACTCATTGCGCAGAGATTTGAGTTTACTCGTGTTTATGTAGAAAATGCGGACCCTTAACTATTCCTATGAAATTTGCTTAAATAGAAAAATAAAATAACTACTACTAACGGTCGACTGGCTATCAGTCAACACGTGTCTTCGACATGCAAGATCTTCAATTGTGAGACTTCCACGCGTCCTGTGAGAACTGCCAGAAAAACTGCCTGGAACTGCCTCTTAACTTCTACTTCAATTTCTGCAGCCAAAAACCCTTAAGTCTTCGCATCCTTTTGGTCTGGTCGAACGCTAAAACCTTAGACGATCTTCCTAGTCGAACAGCTTCGACTACTACACGTTACTTGGTCGGAACGCTTCGACCCAACTGGTAGTGTAGATATTAACTTGAGGCCCAATTACCAATTTAGGGCCTTTTTTACCAAATTGAGGCCCAATTGCCAATTTTGGGCCTTAGTTGCCTATTTATTTAGTAAGTCGAAATCCTAGGGTAACAATCATTATCTTAAAAAACCGTCTTCATCTAATTCTTGTGACAAGTGTTTGTACACAAAGTTGTGTGAGAATATTGTGATATTCCTTTGTCTCTATGTTGATTACATGTTAATCATTAGATATGAGATGAATGGAATCTTAGAAACAAAGAGGTTTCTAGCTTCCACATTCATGATGGAAAATCTTGAAATAGTGGACACTCTTTTCGATCAAAGTAAAGCGAAAGAGTGGGGGTTAAAAATATAGTCAAACACACTATATTAAAAAAACTTCCACATTCAAGATGAAAGATCTTGTACTAGTTGACACTCTTTTGGGGATCAAAGTAACCCGAAAATAGTGGGGGTTATAAATTTAGTCAAATACACTTTGTTGAGAAAGTTCTTGATAAGTTCAAACTATCACGTTTCAAGGAAGTGAACATTCAATTTGATCTTAGTGTCAAAATGGTGTTGGAAGAATTGTGTTCATATTAGAATACACAAGTGAAATTGGTTTTCAAGTGCAATGTACTATATCTAACATAGCATTTACAATTAGTAAATGAGTAGATTTACTAGCAATCCAAAAGGTGTGCATTGGAAGGTCATCACAAGGATTTTCAATCACAATGATTTTTTGATTATCATTTAAAAACCAAATCTTGACCTCCATGATGGTAGGTTTCCTTCCATATTACAATGATATACCAATATGAGTTGGATATCAAGTGTTGGAGATCATAAATTTACAACTAAGTGGATGTTTACACTAGTTAGGGGTGAGATTTCTTGGAAAAGCAAGAAACAAACATGCATCACTCTCTTAACCATGGAGCCATAATGTGTGGATCTCGCTTCCACATGTCAAGAAGTTGAATGGTGAAGGACCTTCTGTTGGAAGTTCCATTGTCTAAAGACAACGTTACAAAGGTTTTAACACAATGTGATAGTCAAGCCAATTCAGCAAGAGAATTCAGATAAGTGTAAAATGAAAAGTCTGGGCACGGAGCCCTTTGATATTCTTTCGTGAGAAAATTGATTAAAGATGCAATCATGTCACTCACATATATATGATCGATATATAATTTGACAGATCCATTTACTAAGTTACTGGCCAGAGACTTGGTAAAGACAACCTTAAGAGGTATGGGGTTGAAACTCCTTGAATAAGAGTTCTAACAGCGGCGACAACCCAATCTGAAGTTTATAAATCTTAACCTAAGATTCAATGGGTAATAATAAGTCGTTGATTTGGATGTTTATGCAACATTCTATGACAATATTGACTATTACAAATTGAGGGTTGAGTTTTCAAGAAACTCTTAATGAAGTTCTATATCGAGGATATGTATCTAAAGAAATAGACACAAATGAAACTTCACCTATATGAATTTCGAGATGGTTCCGTCTTAAAGTGAGAGTTGGAGTTTCTCTCATGAAAACGGGAAAAGTACATGGCCATAAATAGTGTTAGGCGAGATATGTAGGTGAAGAACCTTTAAAGAGTGTGTGAATAGTAACGCCGGTCTGATCAGTGGGATAATGGTTCAAAGCATATCTACCTAACATTCCAACTAGGCTTTGCGTTGTCTTTACTACGGTTAAGTTCAAATCAAAAGATACCTAACTGTATTATAACTCTTTTGCTTTCTATATTCTGAAATTGGACTTGTCATTATTAGAACAAGTAGGGGATTGTTGTAAATTATTAACAATAATTAATAATATGAGTAAGTTCAAAAATGATAAGAAAAATATGCTAGTGAATTTAAATTTTGAATTCGAAAGTTGGAAACATTTCATGAAGTGTTGCGAAATGAAGATATGCAACTCTTGGTCAATGTTGCAGTAGGCCAAGCATTGTAACTTTTGGAAAAAGGAACTGTTTCACCAATGGTTGCTACCTAGTGAAACAATACTAAATTGGTATATAAAAACCTCATTCCGGATTCAATATTTCACAACAACAAAAATGTACATCCTCTTCACTGACAATTCCAGACACTCTTCGCTACATTCGAGTTTTCATCGGTCTTGCGCAAATTCGAGATGTCTGAATTATCCTGGGTATTCCTGCGTAGAAACTTTAAGACAATTTGAGAGTGTTTGAAAAACTATGAGAAAAGTGATTTCGTTCATAATTCGATGCTCGACCCATTCGTTAAAATTAATTTTCAAATAGAAAGCCAATTTGAAGTATGATATATTATTGTGGTGTTGTTGTTCCTATTGTTGTATATGGCATTACAAGTAAGGTAACTAAATATTCACTTTCAAAGTGATGTTTATGAAAGCATTACAAGTAAGGTAACTAAATATTCACTGAAGACAAACCTGCTGCCTGCCAACATTGTTTTGTAGCATTACAACCAAACAACACATGCCAATCATTTTCAATACGATCTTCACAAAACTGGCACCCTAACGGACACTGAACATGAAATTGTTGGAGTCTTAGTCTAGTCGGTAAACAGCCTCTGCAGATCCTCCATAAAAGATGCTTAACCCGAGGTGGTGCTCTGATGTTCCAAATACTACTCCAGTCCTCTACAACCCCTCCCGGTAAATGTTTAATCTGGGCTTCCCTCCAAATTCTATATCCAGACCGCACACTATACATCCCAATCTGCTCAGCCTTCCAAATCAAACGATCTTCTTTCACTTCCTCGATCAAAGGCACCTGAAGGATACTTTTTGTAATTGTATGATAAAAGAGATCACTAATAAGGTGCACATCCCACTTTTTAACATTAGGCAGCATGAGATCTTTAACAGTAATATTATACGCACCTTGCCTTTGAGGGCCTTCTAAATATCCAACTTCCTTCCCTCGAAGCCAAGGTTCATTCATCGCCTTAATATGACTTCCATCACATATGCTCCACCTGCATCCATGAATCAGAACACTTCTGGATTGTCGAATACTTCTCCAAACAAAACTCGGATTATTACTAATATTTGCATCAAAAAAGGAGCATCTAGGAAATTACCTTGCTTTAAAAATTCTAGACACAAGAGAATGAGGTTTTCACTCCTTAAAACTTGAGTTTTTCTTATTTTCAACTTCATACATTCATTAATCTATTTGTACTAAATTATTTTCAATCACATCGAAGTGGTTTTTTGATTTTCACAATTTTTTTATCACAATCATACCTTGTCAATTATTTGCACTAAATTTTTTTCATTAGTTCGACGATCAAATTGATGTAGCGATAAAAATGAAGGTTAATGTAAAGACTCATAAGGGTTTTGTCAATTATTTTTAAAAAGTACAATTGTATTGTAATAGCATGACACAAAGTACAATGACTACTTTAAATATCCGAAACATATACAGTAATTCTTCTTCCGTATGCAGAATGGCAACAAAACTATTGCCATCATCCACCAAAACATTATTAAGCACTGTAAGAATAAAAACAATATTACTGAACAAAAAATAAAACATCTAAGAACACTTTTAAGCACCTAAACTAATAATTTGAATAAACTGACCTCTAAATATGGTTATACAAACTCTTAAAGCACCTAAGCAATGATGATAATGTTGACCTTAAAGTTTCTTTGATTAACAGCTTTTTTTAATAGGCAACGATACTATTAAAGGGAGTATAAGGGATACTCCACCCGAAAAACAAATGGAAAGCCCTTACGCCCCAAAACAAGTGAGGGGTAGGATATTCCAAACTAGAAATTACAATTATCAGTAAGCTTATAAAAAGAACACAACCACTTGCAATCGTCAAAAATAAACGACCCCCTTTCGAAAATAAACGCATTTCGCCTCAACCAAATGCTCCAAGTGGTTGCTAACCAAATGACCCCAATAATAGATCTCTTTGATATACACTTCACCTTATTACAAAAAACAAAATACCTTTCAAACTCCCCCAACGGTAGTTCCTTAATGGAGCCAATCCACTCATAGACTTTCCTCCAAATACGAGACGCGATCTCACGAAGGCCCAACAAGTGCGGTAAGTTTTCCTCCTCCTCCGAGCATAACACACACGATAAATCTCCGGTAGCCACCAAGATACCGCTTTTGAATAATTGGTCTTTTGTAGCAATTCTATTCAGAATTACTCTCCATCAGAAAAAATGAATTATAGCCGGAACTTTTATCCTCCAAAGGTGCTTAGTGGCGTTAATTACTTTTGTATTGAGAGCAGGGCCTGTGAGTTTCTCCCTTAAAAAATCATAACAAGTGTTCACGGAAAAAAGGCCATCCACCGTTCTGTTCTAGATGAAAGAATTCAGACTGTTTTCCCGCAAAACCACCTGCTGCACCGCTGCTGTGAAATTCCGTAGCAACAGTGGTGAAAGATCATTGCTGTCATGGAGAAGATTGCAGAGCTGCCACTCCCAGCCAGCATTCGTGCACAACCCTGCGTCCGCTACAGCCACAGAATCAGCAGCAACTCTAGAAAATAACACCATATTGGTCTCCATCATCGTATGACTTCCAGCCCATCTAGCAAACCAAAATGCTATGTTCATACCGTTTCCCACACGACAATTGACAGCCCCTGCAAAATTATTCTCCGACAGAAGAATATAGTTATCCGACAACAATAAATCTCTCCACCAAATAGAACCACTATTGTTCACAACACTATTATCTGTTAGAACAAGATTGAGAATCTAGTTTTGATGATAACAAACATATATTTTGTCAGTAACAATTTTATTACTAATGATTTCATTGAGTGTGCAGATACAATGTCAAAGTCCATTACATCAAACAAAACAACTCAATCAGAAAGTACAAGATTAACTAAAGAAACACGCCATCAACTCCAATCATCATGTTGGAGATAAGGTTCTGCGAAATAACAACACTCGTCACTCATGATTCAACCGAGATAAAGCATTCAAAGCGTACTCAACAAATCTCAACGGATATATTCCAACGGTAACACATCAAGCTATAAATAGACCAAACTTCAAACTTGAAAGAGTGTGTAGAATATGAGCACCAAGTGAGTACAGAAGAGAGACACCAAATGTGTGTGGAGAAAGTGTCAATGGAACACTAAAATTGCATTAAATGAATATCCAAAGTGTGTATCTATGGTGCATCTACAGAGTGCTGAAAAAAGAAAAACCTTGAGAGAAAATCTGTAGAGAGAAGCTGAACATGAAAGCAGAAAAGAAACTACAAGAAACCATGCTTCAGAAGTTACACAAGAGGAAACACATACTCAGTATGTGATGAATCAATCCATAGTGTTGTCATACACTAATTATAAGCCTACGTGAAGAAATCATAGAAGAGAAAAGATGAAATCTCTACTGTTAAGCAAAATCCTCCAATAGAGTTACAAGAAATCCACTGATATTTGATCAGGTCTAATATTATTCATATTGTATGACTAAGGAAACCGAATACACTGATTTGTTGCTCGAAGAGTGTTTCATGTCTACTGATGTTAATCAATATGTCATCAACTGTAACAAGCTTTAAGATCAGTACTGAAGAAGGAGAAGCAACTCCATGGCTTTGAAGAAGCAACTCAAAATAGAGCTGATGCTCTGAATCTGCTTGAAGAAGAAGTTGAAGATCAAATCAGAAGCATTCATCAAAAGAGTTGTTGCTCTTAATTAGCTTAAGATGATTTGAAGATGAAGATCAAGACAAGAAGCAACCTTACAAGAGCTGCTGCTCTTAATTTGCTTACAAAAGGAGAAGATCTTATCCAGAAGTTGAAGAAAAGAAGACTGGAAGATATTTTGTTTCTTGTATTAAATGTAAAACACATAGAGTGTTTTCTCGTAGTGTGTTATATCTTAGAAACTTCTGATAGATTATTTAGGCTCCAGAAGTGACTTCTAGTCAGTGAGTCGTAAACATATGTACGTAGAATAGGAGAATATTTTCTTGAATAAGAAGCACACCTGTAATCTCCAGAAGAACAATTCTGAAAAGAATTGGTGATGATGCCTTAAGTGACCAAGTGAAGTTCTAATGCTTAAGAAAACAGTGGCTGTGGTCATTATGGAAATTCTCTTGGAGACCAAGTGACGCTCATAAGTCCAAGAGTCAATGGATGTTATATCTGGATCAAATCACTGAATAGTCTATTGCAGTTAGTCACGAGCGGTTGGCTTGTGCAGGTTACTAGATTGATGAACGTTATATCCAGATAGGATCACTGAACGGTTCAATCATCTAAGGGTTAGTCACTCGTAGGTAGCTTGTGCAGGTTTAGTCACAACAGTTGGATGTGCAGGTTTTTAGTCACGACAGAGGATCGTGCAGATGTAATCAAGTTTGGTTATACTGGATTAAGACCTCTGTTGAGAGGCAAATCACCTGAAGAAGGTAGACTGGAGGTAGCCTTATTCAGAAGGTGAACCAGGATAAAAATAAACGTGTTCTTTAATTTCTGTACAATTCATTTAACTCCTTTCAAGTCTTGCAAACATATTCAGAACTGAACTGAGCAAGTCAGAAGTTCTGATAATACATAAGAAGTTTAAATGAACATCTCATTGGTTATGCAACTCCATTCCAAGCATGCTTCCGCAACACAAAAGCATAACCAGAAGAAGAGATACAAAGAAGAAAGAAAAGAATTTAAAGAAAGGGAACTTTAATCTGATAAAGAACACAATTCAATCCCCCCTTTATTGTGTTTTTCTCCACTTTCACTATCACCAATGAGAACTTTTAAATCCGAATTACCGTATCTATGGTTAAGAATACCACTCCACACCGCATCCTTTTCTGTCAAGATCCTCCATTTCCATTTGCTTAACAATGTCGCGTTCAAAATCTCTACATTTTTAACACCAAGACCTCCGTCATCCTAAGATTTACAAACGGTATCCCAACACACCCATTGGATAAACCTTTTTAAATCAAAACCGTTCCAAAGAAAATTGCTTTGGATTGTACAAATCTCATTTAACACTTTTGTCGACGCTTTCTAGAAAGACAAAGAATAGACGGGAATAGAATTAAGCACGGAATTAATCAACACCACCCGACCCGCATCATTAAGGTGATTACCTTTCCATACTGCCAACCTCCTTTTCAAAAGGGTTATTAAATCCCTCCACATGGAAACATTCCTCGGACTAGAACCCACCTTAACACCAAGAAATTTGAAGGGGAGACTTTCAACTTTGCAAGAGAGGAAAGAAGAGGTCGCTTTTAAGAACCAATCCCCGCCATTAACTCCGTAAAGCTTGCTCTTATGGAAGTTAAATTTTAATACGAACATCATTTCATAACCTCTTAGAATATATTTCACACTCCAAAGATTCGCGGTATCACCCTCCCCTATTATAATTGTGTCATCCGCAAATTGGAGCATGTTCACTTCCACATCTTCATTGATCTTGATCCCCTTAAAATCACCTATCTCGATTGCCTTTTTCATAAGACCCGTGAGAACCTATGTTGCCAAAATGAATAAAAACAGAGAGATATGATCGCCTTGACAAAGACCTTTCTCCACCTTAAAATCCTTCGAAGTACTTCGGTTGACAAGAACACACATACTACTAGTGAAATACACCCTTCCATTCATCTCAACCATCTAACATCGAATCCCATCTTAGTTAAAACAAATCTCAAAAATTTCCAACTAATGCTATCATAGGCTTTTTCAAAGTCCACCTTCAAAATGACACAACTTCTTTTGGTTCTTTTTGCAAAGTCCAACACTTCATTAACTACAAGCACACCATCCGTAATACTTCTACCCGGGACAAAAGTCGTTTGATTCTTCGACACCAACTTTCCTATGACACATCTTAACCTTAAAGTTAGAAGCTTGGCTAGAATCTTGTACAAGCAAGCCACAAGGCATAGAGGCCTATAATCTTTTAAGGCTTACGGGTTTTTAATTTTAGGGACAAGAGTGATGAAAGAAGAAGTACAAGCGTTCGTGAGCCTACCCCTATCATAGAAATCCGAGATAAATCTCAAAACATCCTCCTTGACAACCTCCCAATTTTGTTGAAATAATTGAAACGAGTAACCATCCGGCCCGACACTTTTATTACCATTACACGACCATATCGCTAGCTTCACCTCCTCCGTAAACGGTCTTTCGATCCACCCTATATCAAAATCACTCAAAGTATTAAAGACTAAGCCTTCCGGCATAGCTCTACCAAAGTCTTCTTCTTTAAAAAACATTTCAAAGTGACTCTTGACCTCCTCCTTTATCTCTTCCATGCCTTCCACCCTACCATTGCGACCTTCTAATAAAGAATTATGAAGAAGAAAAAAAAAACGAGTGTTTTTCTCTCCATCCTTCAACCAAAGTTGCCTAGAATTCAACCTTAGCATACTTTCCTTTGAGTTTAAGCAATTCCACAACTTGCGAAAGACTTCCCATCTATCCTTGAATAAGCCTTCTATATCCCGTCCATGGTTATCCACCAACTTCTTATCCATATCATTAAGTTTATCAACCTCTTTGTTTACCATCCTGATTCCAATCTTTAAGACAATGTTTTAAACTCTTTAGTTTCTCATACAAAATGAAATCACCTCTACCCTCCACCTTCAATTTAGACCATTCTTCAATGATAAAAGATTTGAAATCATTATGTTTAAACCACGTATTGTTGAACCGAAAAGGCTTAGGTCCCCAATCAAATTTCCCAAAATTGAGCCAAATTGGAGAATGATTCGAGATGTCTCTAGCCCCTGCTCTTTGATCAACAACACACCACTCTTCAATCAATTTACTAGATAAAAAAAATCTATTGATTCTACTCATTGCTTTACCGTTACCTTTAAACCACGTGAAACTACCACCCACATAAGGAATGTCAGTGAGCTTCATGTCTTAGATAAAGCCACTAAGCTCCTCCATATCTCTTCTACTATGGTACACTCCTTCACATAATCTTTCTTCTTTGCAAACAACTTCATTAAATTCACTCCTAAAAGATCATTCCTCATTCCCACTCATAGACTTTCTTTCCACCAACCTTCTGCTCAATTCTCTTCTAGCCGCCGCATTACAAGGAGCATAGATATTCACTAAATTATACCCAATACATTTCAAATTAATGTTTATTCCAACAAAACCTTGTCCAATGAAACTATAGTTTAGAGATAAGTTTCCTCTCCCCCACAAGATAACCATACCACCCGACGCCCCCACGGAATTGTTGGTTGTCCACCCCACATCGTTACTACCCCACAGAGGACGAGCATGAGATTCATCAAAGTTAGTAAATTTTGTTTCTTGGATAAAACAAATATCTACTCTACCGGCCTTTAACAGAAAATTGACCCTCTTCCTTTTGGAAGGTATCCCGCTACCTCTAATGTTATAAGAGAATATATTCATGGAACCATTGACATAGCCGCCTTCTTGGCTCACATTCCCTTATTCTCTCTTAACTCCATGGTCTTAACAAGTTTAACACTCATACCTTTGTCTACTCTACTGACCACCCCCAATTTAATTATAGATTTCCACACTTTCCTCCCCACATCATAATTAGAATTATTCATAATCCTATGATTACAACGAATAACCTCCGAGTTGGTAAGAGAATTACATGGGAGCGTACCTTTCGTGCCTGTGGAACCTTCCCTGCAAATCGTTGCTGCCGAACCAGAGGAAAAGGTATAACTGCTTCCATTTCGAGGGGCGATACAAGCAAAGTAAGAAGGATGAAAATCCACCTTAGCACCTAAGTCCTTTACTACTTTCATAGTTTTCATTTTGGGCTTAATGTGAGATAAATTTCTACAAGCCTTGTTGTTGCACCCCAATTTTTTTACCACTGAGATCCCACCATATTCCAAATATTAGGATCACCATTATCATCTTGCATATATCATTTGTTAACCCAAAAATACAAAAAAAAATTGTTGTTTGTTACTTGTGTCCTAAGATAGGAGACTGATCAAAAGGAGATTGAGCAAATTAGGGTTTTAAGGCCCACAAGGAAGTTCAAAATTCTCCTATGGTTCAAAGGATTCTCTCATCAATATTTAAGTCCAAGTATAGCCCAATTCAATATCAACAACTCTCAAGATCACTTAACGCCCCAAATTAGGGTTTTGACCTAATTCCACAAGAGGGTTGACTTTTAATCAGGACATGGCTTCAAGACTCAAACCATGATTCAAGGGAATCCAAATCAACATTATAGTCCATCCATATCACTCATTTGAAGATTAGAGCTTGATTCATATGAAATCAACAAAACTACAGTTCATTTGGAAAAAGTCAACTATGTGGGTCAACCTTTGTCTTTTGAGAAAAATGGTCAACCATGAACTTTTAAGGATTCAAATCATCATCATATGACTATTGAAGACTATTGACCAAGAGAAATCAATAAAATTCATCAAGAATCAAAAAGTCAACAAAAGTCAAAATTAGGGTTTTAAGCGATTTAACCTAATTTTGGGAACTTCAAATTTTGCCTACGCACTTAAAAATCTCCCAACATGAAAGTTGTAGATATTAATCAAACAAACAACTTTGTCTCTCCTCTAGTTTTCATCAAAGATGATTATTTTGAGAGATATGGAATTTTGAAGATTATGTTCAAAAAACTTAAAGAAATTTTGAGTGTTTTCACTTAGATTTTTCTTAACTTTGTGGTCATTTTTCTCCATGATCCCAAAGGAGTTTAAGAAAACTTTTAACAGGTGAATTGAAGTATGTAGCAAGGGATTTCCAAAGAGACCAATAGCATGAAATTCCATGGCTTGAGCTATGAGATATGATTTTGAAAAGAATGCTTCATGAACACTTGGAAAACTCCATGAACATGAAGAAGTTATGAACCAAAGCTTCTTCAAATGCAAAGATTCCTTTCTTGCAGCCCCTCTAACTTGTTTGAGGCACCGAAATCAGAAGATCACACTTGCTTTTGAGCTATAATCCAAGTTCTTAAGCCATTAACCATTGAATCATTCCATTAAGGGCATAAAGATCACACTTCCATTCTAGTAAAGTGGCTTTAATCACCAATAACTCTTCTCTCGAGCCACTACAATGTTTCTTATGCACCATAAGCATTACAAACACCACAAGCAAGCTCCTAATATTCAGAATAAAGTCACACAATCATGCTTGAGCCTTGTACCTTCCATTGGAAATCCATTTTTCTCATTTCTTCACAAACAAGTATATAGGTACAAGTTTCACATGTGAGCTCAAACTTCTGAGTTTTTTTCCTCCACAAACCCTAAATTGTGCCTATAAATAGAGAGTATCACTCCCTTGATCAAACACACAAAAATTCTCAAAGTCACCCTTCATTCCAAATTGATCTTTTTGTGTCATTTGCATTTTTATAGCAATTTTGAGTTAGAGAGACTCTGAGTGCAAACCAGCCCTCTAAACACATTCCCTACATCATCTGTGAGTTGTACATCATCTCCACCTCTTCCAAAACCCTCTCAAACTCAGAATCACCATTTATCCACCATTAAAGAGCTTCATTGAGCCATAACCTTCAAACACTCACCAAGCTCGCACATTGTCCAAACTAAACATCCAAACACTATCTATATCTCATATAGAGACTACTTAATGCATTAGAACACGACTATAACTCATAAATCAAAAGCTCCATTTTCAACTTGCCTTTCATAGTCGGTCGAGGTCTCCAGATTAATTCAGGTACTCAGTAAGTATTGCAATAGCTTCCTGGTGATCCACTGAAGCTAACTAGATCAATAGAACGTGCCCAGAATCACTCTAAAGCCACTCGCGATTTCCAGTTGTAGAGGTATGTAGCTTGAATTCGAACTCTATGTTTTAAGCATCATTTTTCGTGTTTCTTGATACCAATTTGATCAGAACAATGTAAGGAATGATAACCCTAAGGTTTTAGGATTTAATTTTGTGTGTCCAGGATTTAATTTGAAAAACTATTTTTAGGGTTCTTACTTGTTTTCCAAAAATTCGTGAATCTCAGTTTGAATAAATGTTAGTTGATTGTATGGTTAGGTTCGTGATTAAATACTGATCACGTTAATGTCTTATTTTGATAAAATTGGTTGAGTTTGGACAAAATTCAAAAATGGCGCCATTGTTGTTCTTCACGAAGAAGATGAAGATGGTTGCCTTCTGGAAATTTGCATTTAGTCACTTGTTTCAAATATATTTATTGCAAGGCGTATTGTTATTGACTACATCGTATGGTACAATTGGCAGGCGTGTTTGTGTTAAGGCTTTAGTGTGTTAGGGCGTGGGTTCGATCCACCCTTTTTATATTTTTGAGATTTTATTTTTATTTCAGCCATTTACTACTTGTCTCACTACTTAATCAATTGTATGGGCCTTATGATCAACTCATAGCGCCTGGCCCAGTGGCTTAGGTTTTAAGCTGTGAACGTGAGGGCGTGGGTTCAAGCCTTGGTCTCCACAATCCCATATTTTTTATCACTATTTTCTTTTGATTTCTTCAGAAATTTGAAAAATGTTTTAAAATAATAAAATTTATCTTTTTTCCTCCAATTTTTTTGTGTAGCTTATTTATGTTATATATTTTCATGTCATAAATTAAAAATCCAAAAAATATTTATTTTACTTCATTCAAAAATTAAATCAAAAACATGTCCTTTTATGTTAAAAAAACAATAAAAAATCATTTTATTTTGAATTTTTCTTCAAATTAACTTCATGTATTTTTGTGAATATTTGCTTAGGGTTAGGATAATTGATGCGTCCGCAAGTGCACGGATATATCAAAGTAATATAAAAGATTGTCGAACCACAGAGACCAATGTCAACCTACTGTAATCTATTGTTGCTTTGTAAAGCTAAGGCTAATGAATGTTTGATTAAGGGGAACCTAAGAACTAAAACTGAAATAAAACTAAGATTAAGATAAATATAAGAGAAGAGAGACCGGAATGTGATTCCACGTACTTCGGGAACTCTGTAATTCATTGGCTTGTTAAAAATGTCAAAAACATATTTAGTAGAAAATATTAGCTTAAAGACTAAACCTCACACTCTCGCGGTCTTGAATAAAGTCACGTTCATTAACCGTAGGATCTTGCTATCGCTCGCCCACTTAAATCAAGGAACGCGTTTTGAAAACTAAACAAGTCCTAATTAATCCTAAAGCGCTCTCGCTGTGTTTAAGATTAATGCCTAGTTTTTACTATCTGGTTCGACCCCCACGCTATCACAGTGCCGGTTCGAACCTTAATAGATTTCTCACTCTCGTGACGAAGTCGTGGTAAGTAACCTTTCACTCTCGTGACAAGGTTACCTAAATAAAGAATAAAAACTAAAGCCAAAACAGAATTTAATAATAATAATTTAAGCCAACAAAAAAATTACCGAGTCCCGTCGGAGACGACGGTCCTCACATACCGGACTCAAAACAATTTAGTCGGACATAGAATTAAGCGTAAACAAACTAAACGTGTGGATTGAAATTAAGAAGGACATGGCAATTAAATTAGAGACGATAAATAAGAATAAATAAGAAAGCATAAAATAAAACCTGTAAATGATGAAATAAAAGGGTACTGGAATTAAGTTCTGAAATAATCTTCCCGTAGTGAAAGGAAACAGAACCTAAATCTAATGGTGTGGTAGTTCCTCGATGTGAGAAACTACCACTTTTACATGGTAGAGAAGAAGTGTCCTTTTGTTTGTAAAATGCTCAGTATTTATATTGCTGCGCATAACTTCTAGGTTGGGAAAATATAGGAAGAAGTGACATTCCTTGCTTGAGTCAGTTTGAGCGTGAATGTAGGATATACGTTGATCCATTTTCGTTTGATATATATATATATATATATATATATATATATATATATATATATATATATATATATAAATAAATATATTTATATATATATATATATATATATATATATATATATATATATATATATATATATATATATATACATACATACATATATATATATATATACATACATATATATATATATATACATACATATATATATATATATATATATATATATATATATATATATATAGATAAATATATATATATATATATATTTATATATATATAAATAAATATATATATATATAAATAAATAAATATATATATATATATATATATATAAATATATATATATATATATATATATATATATATATATATATATAAATATATAAATATATATATATATATATATATATATATATATATATATATATATATATATAAATAAATATATATATAGTAAAAACCTGAAAACATAGAAAATACCGGCATAATACGAATAAAGAGTATCTTAATTAAAATAAAATGAGGACATAATTCATGTAAATCAAGCCTAATATGCGATACATTTTTCGTGTTATCAATAATATGTCTTCACCATTTCCAATTCTAACCCATTTGACTTCAGAACTGTCTAAGTATTTAAACAGTTCTTTGTCATAGGTCATGTGGTTGGTGCAGCTACTATCGATCAGCCAAGGTTCATATGAGTTGTTGCTAGAGAAACTGGTTTCAACAAATAATTGGTCCTCTTCCTTCTGCTCTGCATTTTTTGCTTCAGCTGCAACTTTCTGAATTTTAACTCGGCAAATTACATCTTCATGACCAATCTCATTGCACTTGCTGCACTTTGCATCTGGCCTTCTACAGCATCTAAATGGCGGATGACCTATTTTTCCACAATGATGACAAGGTGGATAATTTTCCTTTTTACCCTTTCCTTTGTTGCGATTATCTGCATTAGCTTCTTGGCTCTTGGCTGGTATAACATCTTCGACCATGCGATTTTCCCTCATAAGTCATCTTTGCTCTTGAGCCTGCAAGGCTTGTATGACTTCTGACAAAGTGATCTTACAAAGATCATTTGTGTTCTCCAAAGATGCTATAGAGGCCTCATATATTTTTGGCACTGTTACAAGAATTTTTTCAACAATTCTTGAATCGGCAAACTCAATGCTCAACAATCTAACCTTGTTGGAAATGCCCAACAATCTGTCTGAGTATTCTTTGATTGTCCCAGACTCTTTCATTTTTGCAACTCAAATTCCCTCATCAAGTTTAGAACTTTCATTCCTCTAATTCTTTCATCCCCTGCATATTTAGCCTTCAGATAGTCCCATATTTCTTTTGCTGTTTTGAGAGTCATTATTCTGGTGAAAATGATTGATGAAACACCAGCATATAAACACGACTTTGCCTTTTCCTTTTTAGTTTTCTTTTCTTTGTGATTTTTCAATTGAGCCATAGTAGGATTGTTCGGCAGCGGAGGTACCTCATAATCCTCTTCCATAGCTTCCTACAAATCCAAAGCCTCAAGGTAGGACTCCATTCTCACAGCCCAAAGATCATAGTTCTCACCATCAAAAGTAGGGGGAGAAACTTGAGAAAAACTTTATTCAGCATCCATTTCACAGGTCCCTCAAGAAGAGAGCTCTAATACCAATTGTTGTTTTATGTTTGAGTAAAATGGAAAAAAGGAAGGTGACAGAGAGAGGGAGTATTGCTGCTGAAAGATATTTTCTTATTCAATTGCAATATGTTTAAATACATCAAAAGAAATAAGTGAATAGAAACTAATGCTCCATAATATTAGGAACCTCTACTGACACTACTAAAATGCTCCATACTATTAGGAACCACTACTAACACTACTAGAAAATAGGAAACAAACTTATGCTGACAACTTAGAGAATAATTAATTAATTAATATTTTATTGACTAATTCAAACTAAACTTTAGCATCATCTAAAAGCATGTGTTCAACACCTATGCTCATTTGATTTTTTAATATGTTAGGTGAAATTTGAAATCATGTTTGAGTAAATATTGTAAAAGATACATGAAAGCTCTTTTTTTTACGGAAGAAATATATTAATCAGAGAACCACAGTTCTCGAAACAAGATACAAAAAAGACCTAGCTAAAAAGCACAAGAAGAAATATTAAACGCCAATTGCCTCTTTACCTCACTAAAACAAAAATATGGTGGAGTAGTTATCGCTTCCCACTGACTTCAAGATAGCTTCAGCATCCACTTTATGACAAAATCTCAAATCGATCTCCTTCAGTTGTGTGCAGTTCTTAATGACATTGGTCACTCCCTTTTCTGTGATATGTTTACAACATCTAAGTGATAGATGCAAAAGCCCACAACAAGTTGTTGAGATCTCATAGAGTGTTTTATCATCAATACTTGTATTTGACAAGTTCAACACCTCCAACTCAGGAATTGCAAAGTTTAGTTTAAGTAGCCACACTTCACGGCAATCGCTCAAGTTCAAATATTTAATCTTACAACATCTATTTAAAACTTGACAGATACTTTTTTCAGAAATGCTATTACAAGAACTCAAATCAAGAAGCTGCAAATTGGGGAAAATGGAAGCAAACATTAAGATGTTTTCATCCTTTATAGATGAATTGTAAGTCAAACATAGAGACTTTAATTGAGGGTTGACATCAAAATCCTTCAGAGAATAAAAACTCTCCACACTCTCTTTTCCAATGCCTTCCATTGTGATCTCACCAAGTGAATGACAGTTTCTAATGAGTGCAAACAAGGCGGATTTTGTGAGGTTCCAACAATCACAAAGTTTTATAGACACCAAATCACCAAGAAACAAAGATAATTGGGCAATATGATGGTCATTTAAGAAATCATTTCGATGAAAACCCAAATGTTGTATCCCACTACACTTGGATAACAAAAAGTATATTCCATCATAACTATAGCCTGAGCAACTTCGGAGCACAAACTTCTTTAAAGGAAAACCTTCCTTCGCAATAGAATAGAGAAAATCATCAGAGATTTGCAACCCCAACAAATCAAGACAAGTCAAACACTTCAAACTCAGTAACGAATCAATGAAATGTGAAAAAATGCAGTTTTCTTCATCAGGATCAAAGTTGGAAATGGATAAAGACTTCAATGTTGGTCTGTCTCGGAGAGCTAAAGCAATGGCCGCATCGAGATGGTGAAAGGAGAGGTTAAGTGAATTGAGATTGGATAATCTATGGAAGAGACGGCGAAGAACAGAGGGGGTTGGATCAGAAATAGTGATAGATAATATGAGACGACTGATGAGGGAATGGAAAGTTTTAGAGACGAGGGAGAGAGACTTGACATAGTGAATTAGGTTGTCTTGAGTGTTGTTGTCGTCGAAGATGAGGAATGTGAAGATAAGCTCCCAGCAATCAACAGGTAAATTAAAAAGAGCTTCTGCAGCCATAGTTGTGAAGAATATTTGAGAAACTAACAAGGTTATATGAGTAAGAAGATGAACAACAAATTCATAATCTTTTTCATTATATTATTTTTAATTCTAATGATGAATAATTACTACTGCAAATTAGTACTATTTGGTATGTAATATAATGGTCATAAAGATACATCAAAGTTATTTATGAAAGCCCAACTACTGAACTACTGTAATGATTTGTAGGTCTCGTACGCTTCCTAGCCAGCAATCCATAATCATAATGTGCTATCCTCCAAAAAAAAAAAATACCTCAAATTATTTTATTTAAAAAATTTAATTAAATATTGTTCTCTCAATTTAATTCTTTAATTTAATCAATCAGAAATGCTTTGGAAAAAATGGATAATAATTAGAATTACTATTAATTTCTATAAACTATTGTCATATGTTAATTTAAATATCATTTTGTTTCCACTATACTGAATGCCATGTCTATGATAAAAGAGATACTTCCATTATTTACGAAAACATTTCTACTAACTTCAAATTCTTTAACAAATTAAATCCAAAATTCAATTTGCATGAAAAAGTAAAGACCAGCTGTTTAAAAGGGGTATTTTGAAGGATATTAGAGATAAAAGCCGTGTGTTTTGATTCAGAGAAGATGAATCCAAATTTCACCTCTTCGACTTTTGCGTCTTCACTAGAAGAGTTTGGGCTAAAGTTAGCGAATGAATTGGTAATTATCCTCCTCTATCTTATGGCGACATTGCTGACTTCTCTAGTATTTGTCAGAAGGTGAAGAAGACCGAAGATAGAAATATTATTTGTGTGATTTGGTTGGCCTCGGTTTGGAGCTTGTGGTTGATGAGGAACGCTATCCTCTTCGAAGGTAGAATTTGTAGTTTTTCTGAATGTTTGACGGCTATTAAATTTCTGTCGTGGACTTGGTTGGGGTTAGGTAGCAATGTATCTGTGTCCAATAGTTTTCACGTCTGGAACATTCTTCCGCTTGTGTGTTTTCGGTAGCTCGTAGTTTCTGTGTGGTTGTAAGGGTTTGAGTATCCCTTGTACTCATTTCGTTTTTAATGGATCTGTTGCCTATTAAAAAAAGAAATCAAGTTGACAGCTAAGTTAAATTGCTATCTTTCCAATTACAATCAATCACCTGACATTCTGAAATTCACCCACGCTGCCAATGAAGCGGCAATACGTATAACACAAATTTAATTCATGTAATATAATTTAAGAAAGACTAAAGAAAAATCTTAAAACTTAAAAATTCATATTACACTCAAGTGTGTGCATTACATTGTATCAGAATGAATGTTTTACTTTGGGCCTAATGGTGTAACAAGTGTAGTGGGCCTAACCCAACTAATAGCTTTTGGCAGGTTCATTGTTTAGCGGTTTTTGAACACTGCGTTTCTTGTTTTAGGTTAGTCATAATAGTTAGCTTCTTAGTGAATTGGTTAGATTGGTTATCATATTGTAACAGTATAACAGAATGAAGAATCTTCTTCTTCTTTTTCTTCTTCTTCTTTGATCAATAAGAAAATGCAGAGCATTTCTATCTCTATCATGGTATCAATCGCCGTAGATCCACAACACCTTCCGCCATTCTTTTCCTCTTTCTGAGCTCTTACTTCTCAGCAAAGCTCGCCTACCGTTTCCATTCCCTTTCTCGTTCACTCAGTTATAAGTCATTCTTGGTAAAACCAAAGCTTCAGAGAAGCTTCGTCCATGGCTGCCTCACCAGAAGATTCGAAATCGCAAACACAACACACGGTGACACAAGGATTGCCGTTCGCCAACTCCTCAAATCACACAGTGTTTGGACCAAAACTCTCAATCAAACTTCAAGAAAAGAACTTCCCCTAATGGAATCAGCAATTTGAAGGTATCATTCTTGCACATAAACTTCAGCGATTTGTAGTTAGTCCTCAAATTCCTGCTATGTTCAAGAACGACGACGATCGTCGTGCCAACATCAGATCTGAGAAATACGAAGCGTGGATAGTTCAAGATCAGGCACTTTTCACATGGCTTCTTTCAACAATTTTTGAAGATGTGCTTCCTTGTGTGCTTTTGTGCAAACATTCATATCAGATCTGGGATCAGATTCACAAATACTTTACTGCGGTGATGAAGGCCAGAGTGCATCAACTCAGGGCTGAGCTGAAAGATACGAAGAAATCCAACTGTTCAATCTCTGAATTCGTGCTCAGGATTCGAGCTATAGCAGATGCCTTACTTGCTGTTGGTGAGCCAATCTCTGAAAGAGATCAAATCGATGCGATTCCCCAAGGCTTACCAGAGGAATATAATCCATTTATCATGATGGTATATGGCAAATTGGAGCCACCAACGCTATACGAAATTGAAGCCATATTGTATGTGCAAGAAGCTCAACTTGACAAGTATCGTTAAGAGCTGACTCTTGCAAATGCCACTGCAAACATTGCTCACTCTTAAGACAACTACAATCCAAAAATCACCAGAGGTGGTTCTCACCAACTTAGAGGAAGAAGCAACTTCAGAGCTCGTGCTCGTGGCAGGGCTCGAACTGGTTCTACAACTAGCAATAGGCCAACATGTCAGCTATGTGGAAAGTATGGCCACACTGCCATGGGTTGCTGGCACATATATGATGAGAATTTTGAGCCAGTTGCATCAAAGAACAACACTTCCAATCAACAGGATCAGTCAAAGAGTGAGAAGAAAGATTAGGATCCCAGCTCAATTCAAGCTTAAGCTTTTCTTGCTTATCAGGATGATCTACGAATCCCAACAAATCTTGAATCTCAAGCCTGGTTTGCTGATTCAGGTGCTTCTCACATTTAACTCCTCATAATTCTATTATTGAACACACAAAATTACAAGGGCACAAATCAGATGCTTGTTGGTAATGGACAAGGCCTTGACATCCATTCCATAGGCTTAGCTAAAATCAAGTCACATATAGCACCCCACACCACTTTAGCTTTGAAACACTTACTTCATGTGCCTAGCATCACTAGGAATCTTATGTTTGTTTCCAAATTTTCCAAAGATAACAATGTGTTTTTTGAGTTTCATGCTAATAACTGTTTTGTCAAATCTCAGGTATCTAAGGAGGTTATTTTAGAAGGATTCCTGGATACCAGTAGACTGTATTGTTTCTCATCCTTGCCAGTGGGATCTTCTCCTCATCTTGCAGGCAACATTGCAAAAGTGTCTCCTAAAGAGTAGTCCCAAGGTTCATCTGATTTCTCTTCCAATAAACTGTCTGTTTGGCATAATAGGCTAGGTCACACTAATATTATTTCCCTTAAAGCTGTGTTGAAACTCTGTAATATTTCTTTTTCAAATAAAGATTGTATTGAAGTATGTAGTTCTTGTTGTAGTGGAAAGTCTCATAGATTACATGCACCCTTATCTCAAATTGTGTACTCTAGACCTTTTGAACTTGTCCATGTTTATCTATGGGGACCCTCTTCCAATGTGTCTAGTCAGGGATACTCCTACTATATGGCTGTTGTTGAGACTTATACAAAATACACATGGTTGTACTTGCTAAAACAAAAGTCTGAAACTTTAAGTCTTTTTAAACAATTTATGACATATGTGCAAACTCAATTCAAAGTCCAAGTCAAAGCTGTCCAATCTGACTTTGGTGGTGAGTTTAGACATTTTACAAAATACTTAAATGAATTAGGAATGATTCATAGATTAACCTGTCCACATACTTCACATCAAAATGGTACAGTAGAAAGGAAGCATTGAAGCATAGTAGAAATGGGCTTAACTCTCTTAGCTCATGCTAATATACCAGTTGAATTTTGGGATCATGGGTTTTCATCTGCTTTTTATTTGTTGAATAGACTACCCACCTCAAACCTCTCAAAGTTCACCTCATCTTATCATGCTCTATTTAATACACTTCCTGACTACAAACACATTAGAACATTTGGTTGTTTGTGTTTTCCTCATCTCAGACCATTCAATAAACACAAGTTGCAAATTAGGAGCTCTTAGCGTGTTTATTTAGGGATCTCCCCTCATCACAAAGGACACAAATGTCTCAGTAGGGAAGGAAAAATCTATATTTCAAAAGATGTTATTTTTTATGAATCAAATTTTCCCTTTCAGTCTATCACAGGCAGCACAGCTGAAGACATTAAATCCAGCTCTTCTAGTCCCCTTTCTGCACCTAGACTGACTTTACTTTAGAGTGTTTCGGAAAAATGTACTAGTCATGACAACATATAGTATGAACACCCTAATTTTGTCCAGTCTACACAAACTGCCAACCTTATCAACCAGCCTGGCAACAACTCAGCTCAAGGCACATCTATATTTACTACTGCTCCTACTAATATCCATGAGTCTTTACCTAATAATTCTCCACAACAAAAGCTTAGATGTCTCCAACACTATTCCTGATACCACTACAAACCTTGACTCTCCAAACACAATTAGTCAAACTGAGCCTGCTGAGCCAATTCTTTCTCCACTACCTAACAGTACTGGTACTTCTTCCTCCCTTCCCACATCTATCTCTTCTCCTATTCTCAATAATATCCCTAAGACACCTTCTGTGGTTAACTGCCATCCTATGGTAACAAGAGGCAAAACAGGAAACTTGAAACCTAAGGCTTTCTTGGCTCATATAACACCCACCACAACCAGACAAGCCTTAACACAACCACACTGGTTTGAAACCATGAAACTTGAGTACAATGCCCTGATTGCCAAAAACACTTGGACACTCACCTCTCTTCTATCTCATAGAAAGGCCATAGGCTGCAAATAGGTGTTCAAAGTAAAGGAAAATTCGGATGGTTCCCTCAACAAATACAAAGCCAAACTTGTGGCAAAAGGTTTTCATTAGCAGTATGGTTTTGACTACCATGAAACTTTTTCACCTGTAGTCAAACCAGCCACAATTAAAGTTTTCATCACTCTAGCTCTAACATATTAGTGGGAAGTTCAACAAGTTGATATCAACAATGCCTTCTTAAATGGCTCTCTTGAAGAGGAAGTCTATATGATTCAACCACCAGGGTTTGAAACTGCAAATAAGCAATTGGTATGTAAGTTGAATAGATCACTCAATGGCCTCAAACAGGCTCCCCGATCCTGGAATGAAAAGCTCTATCAAACTCTCTTAAAATTTGGTTTTGTAGCAAGGTATATCTCTCTACACTTTAGTGTATGTAGATGACATTCTCAATACAGGTTCTTCTTCCATCTTAATTCACAAGTTGATTTCCAAGCTTTACGATCAATTTTCTTTAAAGCTGCTTGGAAAACCAGAGTACTTTCTAGGCCTGGAAGTAAAATATCAAGCCAATGGTGCTCTTGTTCTAACACAGACTAAGTACACAAGACATCTACTTAGTAGAGTAAATATGGAAGAGGCCAATGGTGTAGCAGCACCCATGTTCAGTCATTGTAAGCCTAGTAGGTTTGGTACTGATACGATGAAGGATCCACTGTTGTATCGTTCTATGGTAGGTGCTCTTCAATATATCACCCACACAAGACCTAGTATAGCCTATTCTGTAAACAAGGTTTGTCAATTTATGGCAAATCCACTTGACAATCATTGGAGCATGGTCAAACGAATCTTGCGTTATCTCAGTGGCACAGCTAAATTTGGCCTTATGTTATCCCCCGCAAATCTCAATCAGGATCTGTCTGTACGTGCCTACAGTGATTCAGATTGGGCCAATGATCCTGATGACCGGCGCTCTACATCTGGCACTTGTATTTTGATTGGACCTAATCTCATCTCCTAGAGTTCAAAGAAGCAAACACTTGTGGCTCGATCCACTGCAGAAGTTGAGTATCGAGCTCTTGCACATACTACCTCTGAGTTACTCTGGTTACAATCTCTTTTAGTTGAGTTAAAAGTCAAATGTTTATCTCCCATTCTTTTATGTGACAATTTAAGTGCAGTTATGCTAAGTCACAATCCCATACTTCATGCTCAGACCAAACATATTGAGCTCGAAATTCACTTTGTACGGGAAAGAGTAGCAGCCAACAAACTCAAAGTTAAACACGTTCCAGTGCAGTGTTCAAAGATTTACGCAGCAAGCTCAAAGTTGTACCTGTTCCACCACCATGAGCTTGGGGGGGAGTATTAGAATGAATGTTTTACTTTGGGCCTAATGGTGTAATAAGTGTAGTGGGCCTAACCTAACTAATAGCTTTTGGCTTGTTTATTGTTTAGCAGTTTTTGAACACTGCATTTCTTGTTTTAGGTTAGTTATAATAGTTAGCTTCTAACTGAATTGGTTAGATTGGTTATCATATTGTAACAGTGTGACAGAATGAAGAATCTTCTCATTCTTCATTGATCAATAAGAAAATGCAGAGTATTTCTATCTCTATCACATTGGTATTTTAAAATAAAAGAGTAATTTCTCAACAAAACAAATCTAAAAATAAAAAACATCTTACATTTTAGAACTAAAATTTTAGTAGAATTGAGACAATAACATTAACACTCACTTTATCACAAAAACTCAAATCCATCTCCTTCAATTGAATGCAGTTTTTTTAACTATCTGTATCACTCCCTTTTCGGTCACATAATCACAAAATAATAGTAATAGTTTCAAAATCCCACAACAATTTTTTGAGATTTGATATTTTTGAGAACTAATAAAGTATTTCATCATCAACACTTATACGTGACAAGTCCAACACCTCTAATTGAAGAACTACAAAGTTCATTTTAGGTTGTCCCACTTCATTATAATTTGTAAAGTATGAATATGTAACCTTATAACATCTACTTAGATGTTCCAAATTGAAAAAAAAAAATGGAAGGAAACAATATGATGCTAATTCAGAATTCACATCAAAATCCTTCAAAGAATGAAAACTTTCTACACTCTCTTCTACAATGCCTTCTATCTAAAAAAGGATTTGGTGATTTGTGAAAAATTTTCTTCTCCCTCGCTGTTTTGAGGCGTAAGGATTTGATAAAGTGTGAAACAAACTAAATTTGATTAGTTCTTGCGTGAATCACGCCGTTTTTGATTATTTTTTATTTGTTATATGTTGTAAAATGTTATTATAAAGTTAAAAATAGTAAAAAAAAATAAAATAAATTTTGAAAATTACAAAAGTGTTATTATTATTATTTTAAATATTTTTTATCAATTATTTTTTATTTATGAAATGCAAAATATTCAAAAAAAACAAAAATTGGAAACTATATCACAAACAATATATTTATTGTCACAACCATGCAAAACATATGTCTAGAATAATGTATTACATAATAAAAAGATGGTACTGAAACATACAATATGCCTAAACGGCCATAAGTTATGTATTCGTTACAACACTAGTAAAGTCAAAATACATAAGCATAGATAGCCACAAAACAAAAGATCCACAACGGAAGAATCATGAAACATCTATCACGTCCATCATTATACCGCTTTACGTTTTCCCTTCTCCTAAGATGAAGCACCTGCAAAATAATAATTGGAATGGGGTGAGATACTAATTTCAGTGGGTTTCCCTATCTCAGGGTCCATTCGGCTCTATAAGGTTCTAAGCCAAAAGTTATAATGGGAATTATATTCTCATCCAGTTCTGAAGTACCTTTACTATAAACTTGCAAAGAAATTCTCATCTCAAACTCAAATTAAGTAGTTATTAAGGACTATAGAGAACATTGGAATCGACATTGAATCAATACTATGATCCAACTCCTCTAATTTCCCAGGTCCGAGTCTCACATAGAAATTCACCCGAATGGAAACGACAAAAGGAGAAGGTGAGGTACACATCCCCGAGAGTTCATCCCTAAAGAATAGCTCCTGAACTACGGAGCCGACCCAGTCCCGAGACCAAAGCCCGAGAATGCCTGCAATATATGGGACACAGGGGCATCCTAGGAATTTCTTCACATGAAGTAGCCAACATATATGTAACGTGCCTACTCGCAGTTACTGTAACACTATTCTAAACCCCGCGGCAATTAAATAAATTATTCAGAGTATGTGAAAACAAAGGTGCCACAATTCAAATTTAAAAACAAACATCATATGTCTATGTCATGCATTCACTGAGGAAATTCAACACAATTCATAACTACTCATGTTAACATAGCGGAAAGTTAGTTATACGGAATAGTTCAACATCTTTAGAAACTATATCCCACCTTAACTCAAATAAAATAAATAGAGTCATAAACATAAACTCAAAACATCGCGTTCCCCAATGTTACAATATCAGAGCATGACACCTGACGCTAAACTAAACGCATTGACTTATGAGCTAATCCTCACCAAGTCGTAAAAGCCGTTATCCTCAATCTGAAAATGACAACATGTAAGGGTGAGTCTCGTCGCAATTAACAAATATTATTGCATCATAAATAATAGCACATCATAGTTTTATTAATCACCCAATTGTATTATATTCAGACAATTCCACAAATACACAACCAACACATCATTAATTCATAACACTGAAACACATTCAATCATGTTATGAGAATCAGGCATATGAATGAACTGACACTATGCATGTGGTACCAAACATCATCAATGGGAATAACCCACCGACCAATCCAACATCTTCAAGATACGGCCCTGCCGGCACAAATTCCACACAATGGGAATTATGCCCTTTGCTGAATCCACAACATCATTCGGATTCATCCCTCAAACATATGATTATGAATGAATGCAAACATATACAACATACTTATAATATCGTCGACCCGATGAACATCATCGTCTCATCTCTTACCATCATCATCATCAAGCATGTTTAAAAATATATTAGCATCATTCGAATATCATCCAATTATCATCATCATACAACTCAGAGATCATCACATGATTATTACTTCAAACATAGCATGTATTAACACATTTCATCACATATATGTACAATACATCATTCGTTAAGAAATAAAATCATGTTTCAAAATAATTTAAGTTACACCTCATTTCATCATTTAAACACATAGGTTATCTCATAAGGTTCATCATGCTCGAAACGGCACTACAAACGGACATACGGTTTGAAAGTTATGGCCTTCGGAAAATTTGTTAAAAATTTGTATGCTGTGAGTCGACGCATAGAATTTTCTGTCCCCCTCGGGTTTGCTCAGGTCAACCCACGAGTTGACTCATGCTGGTATTTTGGGAACCTATAGGTCGACGCACGAGTTCCATAGGTCGACGCACGCTGCGTTTTTACAGAATTTTTCTGCGATTTTTGACATCTTTCCTCTCCCAATCTCAATCTAATCGCACCATACAAGTTCCCACACCAAAATATCATCAATTAACATAACATACTACAATTATAACACATTTTAGAGGTCATCTAACATTAAAAACATTCATCAATTCATCAATTTCATCGATTCAACAAAAACAACCTAAATCTCCCAAAACCCCAAAACCTAAACATACCATCCAACTGATTAAATAATATGCCTAATCATTATTATCACCTAAGATACGATAAGGGAAGTTAATCGGAGAGTCCCCCTTACCTTAGTCAAGAATTCTTGATTGGCCCTCTTCCTCTTCTGCTCCTCTTTCACGTATTCTCCTTTCTCCTCTTTTGCTTCTATTTTTCTTCTTTTCTCAACTTCTCTATTTTATGAAAGAATGAAATTCACTTAGTACGGGCCTATCACTTAGCACCCCTCTCTTACTCATCACAACAACAAGCCCAATAACTCCATTTTCCATAATTCTGCAATTAAATCCAATCAAATGCCAAATAATTCCAATAAATAATTTAATTCCAATTTAAATTAATTAAGGAAAATATGGGGTGTTACAATTACTGTCCTTTTGTCTGTCCTCTAACCCCACGCCCATAAACACCACACCATTAGTCAAAGGAACTAGGAAGTAGCCACCATGGGATAAAGGGGAAAAGCTGGCCAACTTCCTTTCATTACTCTATCTTATGCATCTAAAGGTTCACTTACCAAGTTTGTCTTTCATTAAACAAGATACGTTGATACACACACATGGATTTATTAAAAATTAAGAGTGTTACATAGTTGTGAAAGCTTAGGCATCTCATAACCCTTTCCATTAGCTTTCCAATGCCTCCGTCGGCGCTTGATTCCGAGTTACAAAACTCAAGTTATGGTATTTTCAATTCCGTTTTCCAAATGCAGTCTCAAGAAATTGATTTCCAATATGGGGGAATTGATTTCCTGCACGCAGAATGCCCAGAAATCCAATTTTCTTACCAGAAATCGAATTCCTGTATGGGGAAATCGATTTCCTGTAACTCAGGCTGAAAAATTACCTATTTTCTGCATTAAACCAATCCCATTATATCTATATCCATCCTAAACTATCCCAAACATAAACAGATCATTCTTAACATGATATTTCATGTAAGAACAACATAGGACATAAAATTAAGCAACATCATCAACAATAGGATTCAACATGCATGTTCATAAATCAATGATAGAGGAAAGTCATGCTCCATATTCACATACAACACAAAATCAGCAAGTCCCACAAGAACATACCATAAATTTCTATGAACCCTAACCCCCAATCATACAAAACTAACTTCTACACAAGAATCTATCTAGAAACCCACCTGGAAAAGAAATAGATGAAGGATAGGGCTGAATTATGATGAACTTGGTGAAGTTGGTGCATGCAAGGAGCTTAATCTTTGTCCTCCCTCCTTCCTCTCTTGAGCCTCCCTTCACCCTCTTGTTCTTGTTCTTTTTCTGGATTTTCAAGGTGTGGGATAAGAAAATGGAAATAATGAGTTAGAGTGCACACAAGGATGACATGTAGTCCACAAGTGGAAAGACTAATATGTCCTCCACTTACTCTTTCCTAGGACTAATCATGGTTGGCTTACTAACTTCATTCTAATCACTTCCTCTAATTACCAACTATCACAATCATGCCTAATTATCAATTTTAGTGAAATTTGTGGTGATTAGTAATTAGGGATATTACATTCTCCCCCCTTAGAATAAATTCATCCTCGAATTTAAAACTTACCAGAACAAGTGAGGGTACGAAGACCGCATCGTTGATTCTATCTCCCAAGTAGCCTCATCGGGACTCGAATACTCACAAAGAACTTTCACCATTGGTATATGTTTATGTCACAAATTTTTACTTGAATAATCCAATAGACTATATGGATGAGGTTGGAAGGAAAGGTCTGCTTCTACTTCAACTATTCCCGGAAGGATTGGATGGAAATAGTCGGGAACAAACATTATAAGCTAAGATACATGGAATACATCACGGAGGCCAAAAAAAGATGGTGGCAAGGCCAACTGGTAAGCCACTTCTCCTGTCCTCTCGATGATTTGGTAAGTTCCCATAAATATCGGACTTAGCTTCCTTGACTTAAAAGGAGTCTTTGGATTTAGTCGAGGGGTAGCTTTCAAAAACACATGATCTCCTTCGTTGAACTCTAGAGGTCTTCGTCGTGCATCGGCATAACTCTTCTAATGGTCTTGAGCCTTCTTCAACTTGTCACATATCATATTTAATTTTTTGTAGTCTCTTGGATAATTTACGGTCCGAGAATACTCTTCTCACCAACATCCGACCAACAGAGAGGTGTCCTGCATCTTCTCCCATATAAGGCTTCATACGGTGCCATTCCGATACTCGCATGATGTGTGTTGTTATAAGCAAATTCAATCAAAGGTAAATGATCCTCCCAATTTCTCCCGCCTTCTAACATGCAAGCCCTTAACATACAGAAGACAAATGAGGTTTTGTACCTACACAAACTGTTTGGTACCGTAGCAGCAGAGATTTGAAACGTGTACATAGGTTCTAGATTCTATTATGCACGAATTCTATACAGAATGTCGAAGTCCGACCAAATCCAAACGTTAGAACTCCATCCTCCTATTGATGCCATTGAAACATCCTGTAAAACAGAAAGAAAAAAAAGAACAGGAAATAATTCTTTAAGAATTTCCTCCTTCGTCCACCACGCATGCCAAAAACGCGTTTCAAAGCCATTATCCACAGGATGCGACATCTGTGCCAGAAGAAATTGACAGGAGCATACTTATATAAGGCCAAAATATCCTTCCACCAAGTAGAATATAAGCTCCTTCCTCTATACGTCCCCCTCCATTATATTAAACCCTTTAGTAGTATTTTAGTAATTAACTTATAAATAGATATTCATAAAAAATATTTTTAAAAATAATTTGAGAAAAAATAATAAAACTTAATAAAAAAGTTTAAAGAATTATATATATATATATATATATATATATATATATATATATATAAAAGAACAAAATTAAAAAATAACCACGTGGAATGTATATAATAATTAAAATATTAAATAAAAGTCCACCTGGACTGCCAAGTCACTAAAAAATAGAATTTGTGTTGAAATAATGAACAACGGGGGTTTTAAAAAAAAACTTTTACAGGAGCTAAAAACAAAACTCGCTAATATTACAGGGGGATTTTGTATATTTAGCCCTAAAAAAAATGGTTTTTGAAAAGTGTCTGAAATTTATTAATGAAAGCATTTGAATTAATTGCAGAAGAAGTGACATTTAAGGTTGGATCGAACATGTCTTTGTTAGAAAAACGACTGATTTCAATAATGTATAAGAAATTTATTTTTTTGTCTTTTCGGTTTTTTGTGGGAATTGACACTTTGAAACAAAGGGTGGCCTCTCTCAGTCTCTACTCTTTGTTTTTTACTCGTTAGGGAAATGGTGTAAAAAAATGCTTAGTTCCGAACATTTCATATTATATTCGCCATCATTTTAGCTCAAACTAAATTCCCTTATAATACTTTTTCATCAAAATTTTAGATTGTAAGGCAATGAGTTGAATGTGTTATTCTGCAGCAAGTAAGATCATGGTCTTGAGTTAAATGGACTATATTTGGGATTAACAAATGTTTAGAATTATTATTCTTGAGTAAACTGTTAGATCTGGTGTTGGGGGTCATCTGCAAAACATAGACAAGAAGAAGCTGGAAATGGTACGATGAAAAATGCACAAAATATATTCCAAAGTGTGTGTTTACACTAAGCTTTAGGTTCGATTCGCCCCCACCAATTTATCTAAATTAATTGTAAATGGGTTAACCGACGAATCCCCTTTAGGATCCTTTGGAAACCTTAACATGAATCGCACATTCACATTAAGCATATCGATCAACGATATTTTATTGAATAAAGTTTCCTCATTTATTCTCATGCACTAGAAAAATAAATAAATGACTTAGATATGATTTTTGACTCTTTAAATACATTATTTTCGTGTCTTTTTAGGTTTGGAAATCATCTCTATTTACAGAGAAAGTCATGCCACTTGGTGAAGGGAAATAACCCTTTGAAAGAATTTGTTCATGAATGGTTACATTGCTTCAATTGTAAAGCGTTACACATTTTCTCTAAAAGGTCTTTTTTTAACCGTTGTAACATTCCAAATAAGATTTGGAAATTCTCCAACATAAACTCAGATTACATTACATCTATAAAAACTTCCTTTAATAGGAAAACACAATTCTAGATAATGCTACATTTAGAATTTCTCTTTAATTTAAGAATAATAGATTGGTTCAGTTGATATAGTATCAATTCAGTTCAATACATATAGAAACAGTTCAATTCAGTCCGGTCAAGACATATTAATTTGAAGTTGGTTCGATCTAATTTCAAGTAATAGTTCATCGAACTAAAGAACTGGTTTGGTCTGATTCTTACTTTACCAAGACCCGATTGGTTATTCTCAATATAAAATCAATTTGGTTTGGTTCAATTCTAACTTTGCCCATGCCTATTGAAAGAATCATGAATCAAGGTGATAGTAACTTGTAAATACACTCTTAAAAGTTCTTACATGCGTTTTATCATGTTTTCATGAAAAATTGGGGGATTTTTCAATTGATTTATTGTAAAATAAAATCAATAAATACCTATGTATTTTGTATATTTTTGGAATTTACCTAGGCTTCTCCGACCTTGATTGAGATTGAATATATACTAACCATCTATTGTAGGGTTCCCTCTACAAGTTTGGAGAGACCCTGTTTGGATAGATATTTCACTTAAGGTTTAATGGCTTTATTTGAAAATAGACATACTTATACATAATTCCCCAAGCACGAGACATATAAGATCAAAGTGTATTTGGTGGTTAATATGAACATGCTGATATAAACAATGGCCATTAACTAACTTTTATTTTTGTCTAAGATAATAGAGTTCGATCAATATGATTTGAGATTGACCCGAGCTTGTAAATGTTGCTTTTTGACATTTTGCTAATACCAATACACAATACCTCAAGCATGAGAAGTGTATCAAACAATTTGAAATATTTATGCTGGTTGAGCTATGTTATTTTCTTAGACTTCATATTTATTAAGATATAAAAGGAAGGCTTCCGCTAATATGCATAAGCTCTTACTTATGCACCATGAATAAGCCTACATAAGCCCTTGGATCATGTTTTTAATCTAATGGATAAAAATCAGCATATATATATATATATATATATATATATATATATATATATATATATATATATATATATATCCTAATAACAGGAAAAAAAGGCTTCTATCTTTTTTGGATCTCCTCAATTCCTTCCCAACACAACACCACCGATCACCACCGTCGCCATCCTTCCTTCCCAACACATCACCACCGATCACCACCGTCGCCATCCTTCCTTCCCAACACATCACCACAATCACCACTGTTGCCATCCTTCACCACTAAATAAGAACATCCTCCTCCAGCAATAATTCATTCTAGCGATTCCTCATAGCTCACTTTCATCCACGAAATTATAGGTATTCGAATTTAGAATTATTAAATTGAACTAGTCAGAGACCCGTGCTGTCGCCCGGGTGCATTAATTGTGATGTAGTATTTTTTAAACGATACGAAAAATATGAAATAAAGAAGTTTGACCAAATTGCATATATAAAATGAAAATTAACCATTTAAAAATAAATATGTAACGAATCATCAACATGATAAATCCAATATGTCTAATAACTATAAATGCTTACAAATATTTTATTGATTAAAATAAAATGATATTGGAGTTATAGTGACCCGTAAAAATAGTGAGTTTCAGTTGTGAAATATTGAATTTGCTAATGATAATAGATGGTTTGATAGATTGTTTCATAAAGATTTTAATAGTTAAATTACTTCTTTTGACTATTGTAAACTGACTTTGTATTTTAGACATGAAATTATTTTTAGACATTACACAAAAAAAATACTACTACAAAATTATCAACAATTAAATCTAGAGGATTATCATTACGCCCGCTTGATGAAACGGGAGCAGGCTGTGCTGCTTGTGGAGCTGCAGCTGCAGGACTCGCGGGCTGCACAATTGCAGGCACTGGGGATACTATTGGAAAAGTAACATCACAAACCCTTTGATCATAAATCAAAGAGCAGCAACAACGACAAAGGTTCACATAACACCATTTAAAGATTCACAAAGCAACAACGACAAAAGAATCATTAAAACTCTAAAACACTAAACAATAAACTAACACTTCATGAACAAAATTATGAACAACATTTGAATGAACTAATTGCATCAAATGAATCAAGTACATTTAAAATTATGAAAACTATTTATTCAATATTGAAATGAAAACCTTTCTAATAGGGATCAAAGCTAAGAGTCCAACAAAACTGATCACAAATAGAAATGCTGCCATCCAACCAATTGAAGGCTCCTTAGTACTACCAGGAGTATTCCCTAGTGTAACAACCCTTGCTTGCTTATAAGTCTTCCTATTCAACCTCAATAGGTAAGACCCAAAATCAACTACAATTATTATACAAAGAACAAATAACTAATATTCAATGATAAGATGATAAGTTGAACTAAAATAAAAACTCTCTGAACATGTATATAAAATTCATTGCATTGAAGAGAACTAATATGTAAAAAAAAGGTGGAATTATGTCAGATTTATTATCTTGCCAAAATGGCTTTCTTACAAATATCAACTGTATTTTTATTAACATGATTTTTTCACATTATCATAACATCTGAAAACATTGTTTCTACAATCTATAATACACTGAAAATATAGCTTATTCACCCTACTCATCGTGACTGACATCTTCTCTTTAGAATGGCTTGTGAAAGGACTAAAAAAAGTTGAAAGTAGAAAACTTACTTAAGTTGTCTATCATCAAAAGTCAGAACGATACATCTTCAACCTCCTGCTTGCTCAATTATGAAAGTAAGCATTTGTTTTTGGAAGAGTTATAACATGTTAATATCATTTTTTTTAATCTTAGTTCAGCCTGCACCAGAACGAATAAACACGATTCAGAAAAATTCTCAGCGTAGAGGATTTGCTGTACTATTTCTATCTGATATACAACTATTCATTCTATAAGATAATTAAATACGATTATAGAGAGGGGTGAGGCAAATATGAAGATTTTCAATCATATCAACGGGTCCATGACCACCACCAATTTTATCTGATATTTTTGGGCGTCTGATAGCATTGAATACTTGCGTTTACAACAGTCCAAATTAAACGAAAATCAAGTGAAAAGAGAAATTGAAAGCAAAGGAAAATGAGAGGCTTGTATTGGATTCTTTATTTTCCATGTGAATAAAGGATGGATGATTATAAATATCTCAAAGTTGAGATACATGCATCAGCATTTGAAATTCAAATATACATGTTTGCAAGATTAATGGGAAAGCTGAGCACACATTGACCAGAATAAGAAATTCATGAACTGATGTCCTATATTAATTAAATTCTTTAAGGAAAACAAAGGAAAATGATGTGAAGAGTGCAGTGCAGGTAAATCAACAAATTGAGCCAAATGCTTTTTCTTTTCCATTTGTTTATCATGATGAAAACCAGACTCTTCCCCTTAAAGCCAGGTATTTGGAAACATTATATATTAATACAGTATAGAAGACTGAAAACATAAAAAAATGAAACATGGTGAAAAAATTAATCATTACCTGACTAAATCATCAAGAAATGCGATAGCTTCATGAAATATAAACAATTAAACAATAAAAATTAGAAAACTAATAATTTAAGAAAATACTAAAAAGAGGGGAATGAAACAAAGGTTTCATGAAATATTAATAGTCTCTTCATAAGTAAGCTCTTTATACAAAAAATAATTCAGATAATTCCCTAGAAAATAACTAACCACATGCCAGATACTTTTCCAAACGATTTGGAAAGAAAACAAACAATAAAATCATAACAAAGAGAAAACAAACACTCACCATGGACAGTGAAGCACTAATCATCAGATATATGCAGTCTCGCATAAAAATCTGTTGAGCGTTGTTGTAAAATCTTTAACTGAAACATTAGAGACAAAACACACAGTTAAGAGGTGAAACTAGTTTGTGAAGCAGAGACAAGGAAAATCAAAACGACAGATACCGAGTGATGACAAACCCTAAAGTTAAAAATTAGAAGAGCTCATACTTACTTTCGATGGATGGAAAACGAATGCAGAAAAGCTCATCTTTCAGTTCCCCATTAGCAAACTCCATAGCATGCCAAACGCAAGATTTGTAGTTTCCTGGTATAACTGCTGCAACAACACAATACATAATCAAACAGAAAATGGTAGTATAGAGCAGAAATTAAAAGAGAGAGAAGAAGAGCAAATATGTTGTTTTGAAAGTGGAGAGAGAGTGAAGGAAATTATTTTCTGCCATGGTTAGGAGAAGATGGATGAGTTGATGAGCAGAGAAAGAGATAGAGAAAGAAATTTAGGGTTGCAAAACAGATCTGAAAAGAGTTTATTAGAAAAAAGTGAAAAGTGAAATTTGAAATTGTGCTAGAAAGAAAGGGTGTTATGGAGGAAAAGTAGAATAAATCAAGTTGGACCAATGGTAATGTAACACTTGTTGAAAAAGGTGAACATTTTGTGTTGTATTTAGTTGATTACAAAATTGCCCTTTTTCCTTTGTAAATGTAGTTTGTGCAAGGGACAAATCGGTCAGTTTGGCCAATTGAATAATAATGGGTAGATAGTAGATTTTAGAATTTCTCCCTTCAATTTCAGAATTTCTTTCTTGCAATATGTGATTACGTAATGCAAGAATTCATTGATTAATGTGTAATATGGTTGAGTAATGTTAGGGTTCCTTGAGTATTGTGTAATATATTTTGAGTAATGTGCAATGCTGATTGGATATTATGTGTGCTACCTCCAATTAGTGATAGAATAACCCTGACTACTGTATAATATTGCTTGATTAATGTGTAATATGTGATTGAGGAATATGCATATGTTCGCTTTATTAGAATTAAACATATATAATATTTTGTCGATATATTTCCATGTTGTCCTTCCTATTATTCAATTTGTAATTTGTATTTCGTAGGTTGCATTGCTAATGGATAAGATTTCGTCTTCCACAAATGTCACTCAAGATGTTGGTTCTTACTCCGATGAAAATAAAGAATCCTGGAAAACATTTTGTCTTCCACGACCTTTCATCAATCAAGGATTTCTATGCTAAATACGCTCATGTAAAGGGATTTTCTTTGAGAAGAAATCTGCACTCCTTCTATGATTCTCGTAACAAAAAAACTGACATTGTGCAATATGTCCGTTATGTTTGTAAAAAGCATTGTTTCAAGCATGGGAGTCGGGCGGATCCTAAGAACAAGACAAACTCGGATACTCCTGTTCTCATTGAATTTCAAAAAGATAAAGAACTTCCCGAGGAAAGGACTGGTTGCCCAGCTAGTATTTTGTTGAAGTATGATTCCAATAGTAAAGGTTATCAGATATACAAATGGAATGTTCCTCATAACCACCCTCTCCATAAACCCGAGCATTCACATTACGCGAGATCATCTCGAGATATTAGTGAGCCTAAAAAAAAACTTGCTATAATAAATTCGAAAGCAGGCATGTCTATAAGATCCTCCTTTCTAGTTATGCGTCAAATAGCTGGTGGTTCAAAGAACCTTGGGTATTGCTTCCAAGATTTAAAGAACTTTCTCACCACTTTTTGACAAAAGGAAATGGTCATTGGTGATGCAACTATTATCCAAGAATATCTTAGAAATGAAACTTTGAGGAACCCATCGTTCTATTGTGATATCCAAGTTGATTCTGAAGAGAACATAGCTAGATTTTCTGGTCAGATGCAATAATGCAACAAGACTATGAATTATTTGGTGATCTCATCAGTTTCGACACAACTTATCGAACAAACACGGAGTATCATCCATTAGGTTTGTTTTCTATTCATTTCTCTGTATTTTTTATTCATTACTCAATACATATTACTCAATATTTCATACATATTACTCAAATTAGTCTACTAATAACTCTACAAGTTACATATCAACATGCATTACCTAATATAATTAATCAAATTACTCTACATTACTCAAATAATTGATTTAGAATAAACATTCACAGACTTCTAATTTCAACAATTGAAAGTGTTAATTTAGTATGCATGTAGTGTCATAATCTATTTTTAAAAAGTAACTCAAACACAAATTGAAACAAAATTGAAAGAAATTGGGTTAATGAATTTTACCTAATCTGACCTAGATGATTTTGAAGAAGGAAATAGTTGTGGATGGTGATGGTGAAGGTCCTGCTATTTGTAGACGAAGTACTGCCGTGATTTGGGTGATCTTTGTTGGTCTTTCCAGCAACGGCGACGAGAGATTTCTGATGGTGAAGGTTTCCGATGAAAGTCGTGAAAGAGAGAGAGAGAGAGAGAGAGAGTGAAGGTTTCTCCAATGGCAGTGATTTGTGTTGTTAATTACAATTAGATATGTCAACTTATATATGCCTTATTTTCATCGTTAGATTAACAAGTTGATCCAAGGGTCCATAATAATCTATGCATGGTGCACAGGTTTTTATCTATGCACGGTAATTGCACCCTCATTCAGATATCATGTTTAGTGTTTGCTTATATGCACGTACCAAACATAAAAACTAGATCGAGGCAAGTGGTTGCTACTAGCTAACCATCTCAAAGATAAGAACATTACATTAGTACACACCGCCTCAAAGCTATAAGAGACATTCTCAAAACTAATGGCGTTTCTCATGATCCATAAACTCCATAACGTTGCCAGCCAAATAATGTTTATGATTTCCCGTGTAGTAGCATTCTTCACGTTCTCTTGAATAGCATCAAAGTACATAAAATCCTCTAAAAAGAACTTTACTAGGTCTCCCATCCATAAATAGATCCTATCCCATATCACTTTCGATATTTGACACATGAAGAATAAATGGTTCATAGACTCCTCTTGACAATCACAAAGAACACAGTTTTGGTTGATGGAGATATTGATCATACCTCTTCGTGACAGCATATCCTTCGAAGGAAGTCTGGAAATCAGCATCCTCCAGGCGAAAATTCTGATCTTGAGCGGGATCTTTGTCTTCCACATGACGTTCAGTCTCCTCATTGTAGCTGGCTGCCACGCTGTCTCCTTCGTTTTGGATATCATATCCAGACACTCGCAACCGAGAACTCTCCATCGTTTTGCTGCCTCCACACGAAATCGTCTTCAGTTGCCCGATATAGAATAATAGTATGCAACAACTCCTGCAAATGCTGCCATTGTTCCAAATCAGAACCAACAACAGTATTGGGAACCAAATTAATAACTGACCCAAACAGCAGTGTCGGTTGCCAAGTGAAAATACCGTTCTCCCACGCCACTATATCAGCAACAGTACAGAGCTTTTTGGTTGTTAGATCAAACAAATCTGGGAGCATGTTACAGCGCGTTTGATCTCCCAACCAAATGCTATGCCAAAATAAAGTGTTATTCCCTTTTTTGACTATACATTGAACGTAACTATTGAATCCGTCTTCACTTGTATCCACCTTTACGTTGTTTGAAATAACGTCTCGCCACCAAATAGAATCGTCAGAATTAAGAGCTTCCCCACTAGAATCTAACACATTTAATTTTATGTTGTGGTATCAGAGCCCTAAAAACCTACTCCATATGGCTTTATCCTCCTTAAGAAACCTCCATTTCCGCTTTAGAAGAAGCGCTTTGTTAAATTCTTCAACATCTCTAACTCCCAATCCCCCCTTCTCCTTCGGCTTTATTTACGTTCCCACTCCACAAAAAATTGCTTTGAAGCCCTTTGATTTCTTTTAACACTTTGGTCGGTGCCTTATAAAACGAAAAGGTGAAGGAAGGAATAGCATTAAGGACCACATTGATGAGCATCACCCTACCACCAATCGAAACATTTCTACCCTTCCACGTTGATAATCTATTCTTTATGTTGTCAATTGACTTCTTCCACACCTTCTTCCTTCTAGGATTCTCTCCAACCACTATACCAAGGAAGGAAAACGGAATGCTACCTTTCTTACAAGCAAGAGAAGTAGTAGCCGAATTCATAAGCCAATCTCCTATGTTAACACCGAAAACGTTGCTTTTGGAGAAATTGATTTTAAAACCCGAGATTAGTTTGAAACGTCTCAATAAAACTTTCATACTACAAAGGTTGTCATTTGAAGCTTATCCAAGCATCACCGTGTCATCCGCGAATTGTAAGATATCCACAAACTCCTCTTCACCATACTTGAAAGGTTTGAAGTCACCCAAGTCAACCGATTTTCTAACTAAAGAAGTTAGAACTTCCATAGCTAAAACAAAGAGAAACAGGGACAACAGGTCTCCTTGGTGCAAACTCTTTTGGGCCTTGAAGTCTCTAGTGGCGCTCCCATTCACAAGGACGTACATATGACTCATAAAAATGCAAGCTTCCATCCAACCAATCCAATTCGCACCAAACCCCATTTTCTTCATCACAAATCTAAGATAATTCCACGAAATGGAGTCGTACGCCTTCTCAAAATCTACCTTTAGAAGGAGACAACTCTTCTACTTTCTCTTGGCCCAATCATGAATCTCGTTTACCAACAAAACGCCATCCAACATATTTCTTCTCGGAACAAACGCAGTTTGGTTAGGAGAGACTAAATTACCTATGACCCTTTTGATTCTTGCTTCCAGCATCTTAGTAATGATTTTGTATAGACTCCCCACCAAGCAAATGGGCCTATACTCGGACAAATCTTGCGGATTCTTGTTTTTGGGAATCAAAGCAATAAAAGAGGATGTGATAGATTTCACAATCTTTCCTTTGTTGTAGAAATCAGAGAAAAACCTTAGTAAATCGTCTTTAACAAGCAACCAAAATCTTTTGAAGAACTCTAACGAGTACCCGTCCGGACCGGGACTCTTGTTCCCATCACAAGCCCAAATAGCTTCCTTCACCCCCCTTCGGAAAACAGACTCTCAAGCTTCAGACTCTCGGAAGATGATAAAGATTTTAAGTTAAGCTCCTTACAATCCGGTCTGCACAACTCATCCTCCTTAAAGAAATCATTAAAGTGTTTGCAAATAGCCTCTTTGATATCTAGAACCTCCTTCAATCTCCCTCCGTTGGTCTCTAATGAACACAATGAATTTCTACCCTTTCTACCTCTTAACGAGTTATGGTAGAAACAAGTGTTGTAATCTCCTTTGGCAAGCCAAAGTTGTCTAGATTTTAATCTAAGCAATACTTCTTTCTTATTGAGATTGTCCAAAAAAATTCCTGCAGCCTTAGACCTCTTCCTAACCACCTTCTCCGGAATGTTACCTGCAAAAAGAGAAAATTGGTTATCAAAGAATTGCATCTCGTCATTGGTGATGTTGATGTTGAGATCGATCCACCCAAAGACGGCTTTGTTCCACCAAGAAATTCTACCCTACAAAGCTTTCAAATTTTCAACTATACAATAATCTCCCCTCCATTTCACATTTATCTTGAGCCATTCCTCCTCCACAAACTTAGAAAACTTGTTATGCTTAATCCAAGAATTGTTAAACTTAAAAGGTTTTGGGCCCCAATCCTTTCTATTGTCTTTAATCCAGATCGAGGCATGATCGGAAATGTCTCTTGCACCGATGGACTGCACTGCTACTTTCCATCTTCAATAAAACTCTCCGATAGTAAAAACCTGTCGATCCTACTCATTGATTTACCATTGCTATTGAACCAAGTGAATTTTCCGCCTATGGTAAGAAGGTCCACTAAATTCAACTCTTCGATGAACTCTTTGAATTGGCCAATATCCTTCTTGTAACTTCTGATGGATATTCCCACCCTTTCCTCTTGCGTGGAAACGAAATTAAAATCCCCCTAATGCACCAGGAACCTTGCAGGTAATTCTGTTTGCACTGTATGAGCTTCTTCCAAGTTCTTTTTCTAACTTTGTCGCAAGAGGCGTATACATTGACTAAATAGATCATTTTTCCATTCTTCTCCACACACATACCCATGAATCCTTCTCCTCTAAAACTATGCAACAGAGAGAATAAGTCCCTTTTCCACATGATCAGGATACCTCCTGAAGCCTCTACTACATCCATATTAGAAAACTAAACCTTCTCATCGCCCCACATCTCCTTGACTATGTCCTCCTTCAGGCCTCTAAGTTTAGTCTCCTGTAAGAAACTAACATCCGCATCCCCTATTTGAATGTGAAAGTCGGCCTTCTTTCTCTTAACTCTACTTCCCCCTCCTCTAATGTTTAAGGAAAAAATTATCATGGGTAGTCTTTGTTGATCACCTTTGAAGTCTTCTCCGCCCTTTGGTCACGTTTCTCTAGCTCCCCAATTATAGCGATCAGATCAAACTCCTTTGAAGTAACCGCAATACCCAACCTATTCATGGATTTCCATAACCCCTCAGAAGCTATGCCCAGTACTCCATTTTCTAGCCTAGTGTTATAATTTATGATATCGAAATGTGTAAGGGACTCACACGACATAGGTAAACCAGCAGATAGAAAATTCTTCTTAACCAAAAGAGGAAAAGAAACTGATAGAGGATGGTAAGTTTCCTGAGTGGAGGAAAGATGATTTTCGACTGGATAAAGGAAGTCTTCCACCTTCACCCCGAGATCAAGGATTTCTCTCATTTTCTTCCTTACCTTCTTAGAATTTTTCACTCTCGCACACTGTTTATCAAACGAGAAGTCGTTGTGGCACTCTTTGATTTACAAAATGTCATTCTCCTTACTCTAGGCGTAATCAAAGAAATTGTCGTCTGGATCATTTTGGAAATTGTTGTTTGGGTTACCTCTAATTCCTGGCCCAATATCTTTCACTGAAGAAGACCCAGGCCCATTACCATGCCCAAATTCATTTGGGTAAAACTTCCCTTGTGCCCTGTTATTATTAATAAAAATGCCACCTGGGCCCCAACTATTATTCACCTTGTTAACCAACGTGTTTCTTATAGTTGACTTTATAGTGCAGGCTACATTACTAGAATTATTGATTGAAATACTATTAGATGTGCTGACACTCTCATGTTGTACAACAACTTTTTCTGAATTTAAAGTAACACAATTAATGCCTTTTGTTTCCTCCAAAAGATACTCCTCCTTCTCTTTGACACCTGTATCCCTTCCATTATAGAGTCGGTTGACAGTCTGAGTTGGTTGAACTTTAGCAACTTGTTGTGTCCCTATATTCATAGCCTTCAATTTCTTTTCAACTTCTACAGCTATTGCATCTTCAACTCAAATTTTAGAAGTCTCCAGCTTCAGATCAATGACTCCTTCAGGCTTGCTAGTACACTTGTCATACAACTCCAAATGCTCATTCGTAGCTATTGCTTCAATGATCTTGATAATACTGGAGGCTGTTGGGAAATTAGTTGAACCACCAGTCACTGTATCAATTAACTGCTTTGTTTTTATTCTAAGCCCATTGACAAACACCTGCATTTGTTCAGTATTGTCCATATTATGAGTGGGGCATGCCACCAGAGTTCTTTTGTATCTTTTGTAGGCATCTCCCAAAGGCTCGCCCTCCTTCTACTTGAAGTTCAAGATTTCGTACCTCTTTCTCAGAAATATCGATGTTGGGAAATACTCATTTAAGAACGCCTTTTCCATATCTTCCCATGATGTAATGTTGCCCGCTGGGAGAGAATAGAACCACTCTTCCGCTACTTCCGCTAGTGTGAACGGAAACATTCGCAACTTTTTTGCTTCATCTGTGTGCCCATCAATCTTGAGAGTAGTGCTCATAGTTAGAAATCTTTGCAGATTTTTGTTGGCATCTTCATTGATCTTTCCGGTGAAAGTTCTTCTCTCCAGTTTACCCAGACGAGCTTGTCTGCGCCTTGCATGCAAAGTTCTTTCAATTTTTGCTTAAAAAAAATTCAGCTGAGGCCTTACCTCGCATAAACAGATTAGACAATTATTAGAATGAGGAATAGTTTATAAAAAATGTGCAGAAAATAAAAATTTTGGTTGCATAGCAACAAAATTTTAATCGAACTAAACTCAAAACTCTATTTCAGCAGTCCCTGGCAACGACGCCAAAAACCTGATCGGTAAAATAGCAAGTGTACTATTTTGCATCTGTAGTAATAAAGGGGAAATTCCTCGAATGTCAATCTCAAGGACTGCATATCAATATAGAGTTATGTTTCAATTCAATTAAACAAAAAGCCTTGGGGATTTTTGGTTTGGAAATTATCAATTCAAGTGCAAATAAAAGTAAAAGATGTATTTGGCCAAATATTAGTAACATGCCAGGGTAGGTGTGTGCATTAACATGTAACAACTCTGAATCCTTATCTCAATTACAACTTATCAATCATTCAATTACCGATTCTCAAGAATGTTTACCCCTAATTCCTTAGCGAGCAACCTTTAATCATTCATCCTAAATCTTAATTCTTGAGCGAATTATGATGAAATTAAGCAATTAAGTTATCAAGAACGTTCTGGTTACTATAGGGTATCCCTATTCCTAGGAAATATCTACTATAGTATAATGGTATAAAAACCCTAACAATGGACGTCAATTCTAATTGCTATTCATACATCAATCCTATTGGTCCGACGAGGACAACTTTAAAAACATTATACCATCAAATTGAACATGAAAGATACATATATTGTAGAAATTCGGAATTCAAAATCATCACGAATGTTAATCAAGGACACCCCCTAGCATTGGGGGGGTTTAGCTACTCATATCATCTAAAGAAATTACAAAAATATTAAATAAAGACATTACAATATGGATGATGAACACTGATCTTTAAGTGCTTCTGCTCGTGAGAGTTCTCCGTTCTTCTCCAATTGCATAAGCTTCACTCCTCAATCGTATATTTCTTCGTGCGCCAAATGATCCCTTCATTCTTCTTTAAAACTCAATTAAATAGCACACATTCACTTAGGTCGGTTGGAAGTACCCAAAACGCCCCCACAACTTAAACCATGGAAAATATGAAAAAATCATAAAATCAGTGTCACTTGCTGACATGGGCCGTGTCAGCCTAGACGGGCACCCGTGTCAGACTTCTGTCATCTTAAAGTTGATTTTTTTTCTCAGGCCTCCTGACACGGGTGCCTGTGTCATGTAACACGGCCCGTGTCAGCCCTTAACATCCGAATTTGGCTTTGAGTTCTTCATCAAAGCTGTAGCCCATTTTGTTAGCAAAATCTTGCCACCGAAACCGCGTCATTTCAAGTTACGAAGCTCTACTTATGATCAAAATACTACACGCATGTCACGACGAGAAACATGCTGAAAATTTCCAGATCTCACACTTGCTAACACATGCCGTATCAGCCCCCTGACTTTTATCTCAGTTGCATTTTCTTGGCCACACTTCATCCTAACACGGTCAGTTTCAGGTGACACAGGTGGTCGTGTCAAGTTTCACTTCCTTCGAAACTCCACTTTTTGTACTTTTTCGCAGATTTGTCTCGATTTATTCCTTTAAGCTTGCAAAGAGTAAATTACACAACCAAAGCATAAAATGTAGAAGAATGAAGTAAAATGCTTGACAATATAAAGGAAAGGTAACTGGACTAACTGACAAATAAACATGTAAAAACCACCAATCAACAATCATATGTAATAAATTATAATAATATGCACCCTGTAACAATATTAAATGGTAATTATTATAAATATTATAACATTGACTCACCTTTATTATTTGGTAAATAGAACTATAAAGAAATATTAGCATTAATAGTAGTAAACATAAAATCAATTTAATGATAAAAAAAATCTCAACATTATACATCTTTAATAACAAAACTCAACTAACAACCAAATCTTCAACAATGTTCATTCTATCATTCTTCATCAAGAACATATCCAGAAAATGACCAAATCTTAAGTGTTCTTTATCCATCATCAATAACATACCCAAAAAAACCCAATATGCTTCATTAAGAACAAACCTAGAAAAATTAATCTTATCTTCATTTATCTCCATCCTTCTTCAACAACAAGCTAAAAAAACTCCAATTTTCTTCTCTCCTCAGCCAGTTGTCAATAATATACATGAAGATCTGCATCTCATATTCATCATTCTTTTGCCTGATAATATATGGTTTAATGTTTGCATTTTATAAGGTCTAAAGTGAGTAAGAGAAAGAAATATTATTTTATTTTTGGGAAAAATGATGAAAAAGTATGGGTATGGAGGAAGATTCTTGATTAGATGAAATTGAAAAAATTAAAGCATGTTAGTTGTAGGAGAGATATTTTGCAGAAAATGAGTTTGTAGGAGAGAAAGTTTGTAGAAACTGGGTTTGAGATAAGATTTTAAAAAAAATTGGAATGGTAGGATAACTTTTTTACAGCAACATCTGAATGTAACTTACAAATAAGCAGGAAAAGACATTTGGAGAGAGATAGGGAAAGTAATAGCACATTTAAATTTTTCAAAAATCTCAAAGGAGCTGAAAAGTTGAAAAGGTTGCGTGTTGGGAGAAGCTGGCACAAGAAAAATATTATGTTGATGAATAGAAAAGTAACTTGTTGCATAGAGTGAGAAGTGATATGTGAACAACAAACTGTGGTGGTATAGAGAGTACTTTGCAGCATTGGGAGTATTGATAAAGTTATAGTTTGGTTACATTTGAATTGTTTCTAACAGTATGCAACGTATGTTGGGCTTTGGTTAGACAAACATGACCAAATCAGTAGTTTAAATTAAGCCAAATTCTGATTGTAGTTAGGAAAAGTATTTTTTAGACACAAAATAACCCCAAAACAATGAGGTGTTATTCTTTAAACAAATTCTACACAAGTGCAAAACTTTTTCAACAAGATATTAAATCAACACAATATCACCCTTAAGACAGTTAGAAATGACCTCAATAGAAAGAGAGGGTAGAAAGAAAAATAAATAAACATTTGTTTAGTGTTGGAAGAGCATTACTTTACCAAGACAAACTACATTTATTATCCTTCCAATTCATTTCAAGACCACACCAAAACCCTTCAATTACAAAATAATGTTCGTGATCAAGAAACACAATAATCTAACGCTAAACTAATTCAAATTTTTTATCAGCCCACAGACTACCTTGACATCGCATCAAATGATCTAAATTATCACGTTCTTGAAATTCACACAATACGAACCCTACCATAATCAATTTGTACATATTTCAGTTCAGTTATTACTTGACAGACCAAAAATACACCACATCAATCCTTTAACCACAACATATATCCGACCATACGCTTGACAATAACAATGCCTCTAATTACCATTACGTGCCTCTTCAAGAATTAAATATAAGTCATCTTATCTACAGCATTATATTTGAACAGCTACTTGTGAATAAGAGTTAGTTTGTTCCTAGAATAAGGGTTTGTTCTTAGAATTAGGGAAACAAATTAGAAATTGATGTTTTCTCATTAAATGTAATTATTTAGTGTGATTACCTGTATAGCCCTGTGTCATACCCTAATTTTGACCCCCCCCCCTGAGATGTCATATCTCCAGACTTTTCATCAAATTTAAAACAGATACTCAGGGCAGTCACTTATTCATCTGGTACTTAATCGAGGATGTTCAAGGACAAAAGAGCTCAGGAAAAGGATCAATCAATAAAAGGATTAGTCTCCAATACAATCATAGGACTCAAAAGCTTCATTCTATTCACCTATGATTGATTAGACACCAATCATTTGGGCTCAGGTTTGCTTAGTTCACCAATCTAGGGTTTTGAGCCCATCAGGGGCTACAATCAGGGACCACATTTGGGAAACCCTAAAAAGCTCCAGGTCATCACTCAAAGGCTTCAAACATCTTCAAATGATCCATATTACAATATCCATTGGGCATTACACTTCAATTCAAGATCTACAATCATCAATTTCATCTGGTCGACAATTAGGGTTTTTGACCTAATTCACCTAGGCAATTGACTTTTAATCAGGACATGGATCCAAAACTCAAAACATGACTCAAGAACTTCTATCATCTGAATATAATCCATTCATATCACTCATTTGAGGAGAAGGACTTGATTCATTACCAAAGTCCAAAATTTCACTTCATTTGGAAAAAGTCAACTGTACAAGATCACCTCTGACTTTTAAGTTTTTTGGTCAAACCATGACTTTTGAGGACCAATATCATCAATATATGATTATTGAAGTCATTTGGCCAAAGAAAATCAAGAAAATTCATCAAGGATCAAAAAGACAACAAAAGTCAAACTAAGTGCATTTGTACCTAGTCCATGGATCTCAAAATTTCACCTACACAACTCTAAAAAACTTCCAACATGAAAGTTGTAGATCTCTTGAAATAAAAAAAACTTTTTACATTGCAACTTTTTTCAAGAGATCAATCATTTGAGAGATTTTGGCTTTGGAAGTTATAGGTCATAGAAACTTAGAAAAATTCTAAGTGTTTTTTAACCTAGTTTTCTCCTAACTTTAGGCCCTTTTTTCACAAATTTCCCAAATGATTCTAAAGAAACCCCAAACTAATGATTGAAGTACATGTTACGGGCTTTCCAAATTGTGCTCAACCTTCTCCAAATTCATTTTGAGCTAGGAGTTATGCTTGTTCAAAGTTGGCCTCATGAAGTGAAATTATAGGTCATGTACAATTTGAAACTTTGCAATTTTGTGCAAATGGCTTCACTAATGGATGCTACACAACCCATAATACATCAGTAAACATACCATGCATCCATTTCCACCATGGCATAAGGATTGAAGAAGATTCCCAAAAACAAGAACATGTGATTATGTAATCATTACTTTTGAGAATTTATGGTAAGCAATGATTCATCATTGGAATCGTCTCCTAAGCCAATAGAAAGCTTCTACATATCAAAAATGTTCCCCAAGATCAGATAAGATCAATGGATAGGGAGCTAGCTCGGTTTGGCCATCATTGCATTTTGGAGATTCTTTGAATTTCTTCATGGCCAAGAAACCAAAACTCCCTCATTAAGCAAGCTCACTCACTCAATCTTTGCAGAGACCTTTGCCTATAAATACAAGTGCATTCCTCGGTATTCAAGACGCCAAATCAACTCTAATTCTTGCTTTCTCCTTCTCTCCCTCTTGCTTATAGTTTTCAATAGTTCTTTGGCAAGAAGAATCGAATTCTTCAAACCAAAGCTTTTCTTTTGAAAGTAAGCTTTCTGACATCTCAAGGAGGTTCATTGGAGATGATCCAAGCACCTGGATCATTTCTGTAAGGGCAATAACACCATAGTCACTTTCATTTTGGAGCTCGAGCAGTTGGAGGTCTGTAGAACAAATTAGAAGGTGTCAAGCAAGTATAAGTATTCAGACACATTCCTTAGGGTGTAGTGAAGCTATCCAGATGGTCGCACCTCATCTGTAGGTGTAGATTCATCAGCCTCCATGTTCACTTGAAGCTCAAGCAAGAGGGGTCGAGTAGAACAATTCAGAGGTTCTGAAAGTAACTCAAGTGCCCAAATAGCATCAACAAGGTCCTAGGAAGCTTTTATGATCATCCATTCAAAGCCAGAAGCTTTGCATCATTCACACGACCTCAATTTTCAGAGGTATTTTTTCAGACTCTAACACTCTTATTTAAGTACTCTTTGCAATTTATCTCGATACCAGTTCATTTAATGTCACTAGAGGATCAAAAGCCCTCTACTCTCATGAATTTATTCATCAACATCATCATTTAATTTTATTTTTGAATTTTTAGAGTTCTTCGTGTATTTTGTTTAATTCAGTAGATATAGTTAATATAAATTTATATTAGTCATATATCTGGAACCATGAGTGAATTTGGAGCAAGTTTGCTCTTTACATCTATTAAAATGGTTGAGATTTGAGAGAGTTGGAAATTCAAAAATGGGAGAGCTTGAGGTTGAAGACGATGATGGTGATGGCGCCATTTTTCAAAATTCCCAGGTCTAAGTTTATTATATTTTGAATGGTTTGTGTTTAACCTACGAATTCATCGTAGTGTCCCAATGGCTACAGCGCGCATCCAAAAGCCTTTGCCTTGCCCAAGGCCTGGGGTTCGAACCCCCCTCAGACCTTTTGTTTTGATTTTATTTTTAACTCATTTTTAGGCATTTGTTTTCAAATATAATAAGCTAGAGGTGTTTGTTTAACAAGTCACGCGCGTGGTTCAGATGGTAAGTGTTTTGAGTGGTGACCTAGAGGGCGTGAGTTCAAACCCTTTGGGAGACAAAACCATATTTTTTTATCACTTTTCCCACTCAATTTCTTCACAACTTTAACCACTTGATTCATACTTCAAATTAAATCATTTTCACTTGATTTTTCACACACTCTTCATTTAATATATCTATTTTATGAACATACCAAGAAAATCACAAAAAACATTATTTATTTGATATATTTTTATTAGGTTTAAAATAACATATTTTTAAGTGTTTTAAAATATTTTAAATATGGTTTTCACTTGATTTCCAAAACCTAATCTCTTGTAAATATTTTTGTGATAAAACCCTAATCATTTAGGTCTTAATTAGGTATAGACTTTGTCTTTATCCTAATTAAGTTTTTTTTTTCAATTTTCAAACTGTTTTCAAACTTCGATTAAACAGACGATCAAGGTTTTCAGACAACAAAACCTTGTATCATTTCAAATCATTTTCCACTATTTTCTTATAAACAGTAAATAAATCTTTGGGCCTCTAATAGAGTGTAAGTCCCAACCCCTTTTCATTTTATTTTTAAATACAGTCAATAAAACTATTTTCACCACAGTATTTCATTTCAGTTAACTGTTTCTTATAAACAGTAAATAAATCTTTGGGCCTCTAATAGAGTGTAAGACCCAACACCTTTTTCTTTTCATAGTTTGTTTTTCAAAACTGTATTTACAAAATCTTCTTTCTGTTTTTCAAAATATTCTTCTGGTATTTGAAGGGCATTATTCCTGGTGAAACTCTTCAGATACCTATGTGACCTATGTCCATCTTCACTTCTTCTGTTTTTTTCAAAAAAACCTTTAACAGTTTATCATAAATATTCAACTGTTATCAATAAACAATAAACTGCTGGTAAGGCTTTGTACATACATCTTTAAAGGCCTCCACTCCATCTAGGTTAGGCTTTACAAGCTTTCAATTTACAGTCTTTATTTAAATTACTGTCAAATATAAACTGTTTATATATTAGGACTACGTCTGAGTGTAAACCTTAGGACAATTAAACTATATATATATTATAGGACTATGGCCTAGGATTGAGAATGTCTTCCAGGTGAAGGCTCTTTCCTAATTAGAGATCTTTAGTTCAAACCCTCAAGATGAATTATTCCCGGTGAAACATCACGAAAAAGCCTTAGAACCCAAAATAGGATACATCCACCAAAGAGGAATTATTCCCGGTGAAACCTCTTACCCATTTGCTTAGAGCAAAAATAAGTTCAAAACCACATAGCTTTCTCTTGTGCTATAACAAGGACCCTCGATGACCATTTATTAGCCTCCTCTTGGGCTTTGTACAAGGACCCACAGGCTTCTTAAAAGCTTTCCTAGCTTCCTCTTGAGCTTGTATACAAGGACCCATCAGGTTTCTTATAAACATAGGAACATGTCTTTAGTCACCTTCTAGCCTACCCTGGAGAGTTTCTTCCATTCTTTAAACCAGACTTTAAACAAGCTAAGAATGTCTCAATCTCACATTGAGTACCCCTTTTGGAATGAGAGACATGGACAGTCTCTGTCACCCTTATCTTCATTAATTTCCCTTAGTAGAGTCTAGGATCCATAATTGTTTCTTTTCAGTCAATGTCAGCCTGAAATCTTGGGCTTTAAATAAGAAGTCTTAACTAGATAATCCTTCTGCCATTTATCCATAAATTCCCTGGAAAGGGTCAGCCTCCATTCATTCATTCTTTCAAAAGATAAACTCTCCAGCAGAGTAAAACCCCTGGAAAGGGTTAGCCTCCAAAACCACTCCATTAAATTCAAATTCCCTGGAAAGGGTTAGCTTCCAAAAATTAAGCTCTTCAAAAAGATAATCTCCCCAGTCTCAGTCAGTAAAAGACAAATTCCCCAGTGGAATCAACTCCCAGAGTCAAAAAAATAATAAATCAATCAAAAGCCTCAAGCTTGGACCTCATACAAGCTAGCTAAAGTCAGATCTTTTATACAGTAGATAGATATAGCATATCTTTATAGAGAGATCTTTCTCCTATCTCACCATATTCAAACAAACAAACATTACAATACATTTTAATTTTAATCAGTCTCCCATTTAGGATTTTGAAAGGCATGCTCTGGCAGTAAACCCAGGCATGTGGTAACTTTCCCTAATTTGGTTGAGCACCTTTCTTTCATTCAAGACGCAGTTGACTGGTATACTTGCACATACACAAGTAAGTTCCCCCTCTTGAATGAAATGAATTCATTTCTTCTGTCATTCTTTTAATGTTTATGGTGGAATAGTAGAAATACCTCTCTGTAAAGATGATTTCATGTCTCTTTACTGTAAACAGAGATTTATTTCAAGCTTCAACCATGAGCTTCAAGCAAGGCACCAAAAATAAGTAATTTCCCTAATTAGTTCTCCGAACTACAAAAAGCTCTGACTTCTATTAGGGATATGTAGGCATGAGGTTCACAAGGAATCTCAGTGAGCTAATAAAAAACCAAAAAAAATAGTCAGTCAGTCAGTCTTTCTTTTAATTCAATTCAATTCTCTCTCCTAACACAAAGGAGAAACTTTCCCAATCAATAAGAAACAGACACAAACACATAGACACAGAGAAGGTTCCCGTAGAGTACTACGGATATGTAGGATGCTTAAACTCTTCCCTATGTATAACCGACCTCCCGGACTCCAGAATTTCTAGTCTAGGTGAATCCCCACACTTAGCAAACTCCTAGGGTTTATTTGAGATCTTTTTCCCCTTTCTTACTCGTAGGAAGAACTGAAACAAAATTCATCCCGCCACGGGCGCATTCTCCTTCCAAATTTTGCGTGAAGGGTCTAGCGTGCCGTCCTCCCAAGTGAAACGGGGAGGTAAAAAAAAAACGACACCACAGAAAAATGGCGACTCTGCTGGGGAAAGTAATAACCTTGGTTTTTCATCCAAACCAATGGTTGAACTGTGCTGGTCCAGCCCCCAATGAGGAATTAGGGATGCCAAATTCCCCCTCAAACAAGAGAGGTCCTGCCTAACCTCTGTGTCATTTCATGTGTTTGCTGCATTTATACTTGTTTATATTTTTATGTTATGTATCGGGAAAGGGCTTGATTCCCCCTTATGGTGAGAAATCCTATACCCGGATTTTAGTGCAACATAAGATAGGATGGAGGATGTCTTCTCGGTGAAGGCCCTCTAATATTGGTTCCCAAATCTACTTTTGGGATTTGCCTGGCTGGTTGTGATTAACTGCGCCAATGCATTCCGAGACTGATTTGTACCAGGAGGACCTAGAAACACATTAACCCCACTTAAACCCTTTTTTAGGACGTAGAGCGGTGATTACAAAAGTAATTGTCACGCAGATACTACACTCAGAGAAAACTCTCTTATAGATACAAGTTAACGTATCTTTAAGATTGAGCAAAAACTCTGAAACCCCTAGAACCCGTTCTACAGGTACAAAAATCCTTATCCTTAGTTTACCCTGGGGCGAGGTTTGCGTTGTGACTCCATGACCACTATACCCTTATACGCCATGTTTGTTTAAAAACTCTTGTGTGTGCATTCATGCATTCATCATAATAATTAAAACCAAAGAGTCTTTTTCGAGTCGTTTTTCAAGGAAACTAAATAACGAACATTTTGAACTTCATAGAAAGATAGAAATGGAGAAAGGACTTAAGGATCTATACCATGGATTACGGAAGAAAGAGAGCTAGGAAATACACCTTCAAGATTCCTAAGGTAGAGGAATTGGAAAAGCTCGGAAAACTGGTGGTCAACCCCCAGGCTTTCAAGGAGAAGTATGGAAAACTTCTGCCTCTTCTCAGCACTAACATTGTGGATGGGATTCTTACCACTTTGGTACAGTTTTACGATCCAACGTATCACTGCTTTACCTTTCCATATTATCAACTCATGCCTATGTTGGAGGAGTACTCTCGTATGATTGGAATGCTTGTGTACGCGCAAGATCCGTACTCCGGCTTGGAAAAGAATCCTGACGACATTATCATTGCTGCAACTACTCCCTTGAACGTAGTCGACATCAGAACTCATATGGTGAGTAAAGGAGGAATTCAAGGATTACCCTCCAAGTTCTTATTGGATCAAGCTCGGTACTTCGCCAGCATCCAAGATATGAGTGCTTTTGAGGAAATCTTGGCTTTGCTTTTCCACGGATTGTTTTTGTTTCCTAACATTGACAACTTCGTCGACATCAACACAATTAAGATCTTCTTAATTGGAAATCCAGTTCCAACCTTGCTTGCGGATGCTTATCACTCTGTGAATTCAAGAAACTTGCAGCAAGGAGGATTAATCACATGTTGTGTACCGTTGTTATATGAATGGTTCGTCTCGCACCTGCCAAAGTCTAACACTTTCTGGAACATGAGGGATGGCCTTTACTGGTTATAGAAAATCATGTCCCTTACTCATTCGGACATTGATTTGTGTAGTCTTGACAAAAATGAAACCAAGATCATCTTCAGTGGTGGAAGTTATCCCAACGTACCCCTTATTGGAACTAAGGGAGGAATCAGCTACAATCTAGCTTTAGCCCGTCGTCAATACGGCTATCCCATGAAAAACATACCAAGTAGTATTCAATTGGAGGGTCTGTTCTTCAAGAACATCGACGATCATGGCAACATGCTGAAGAAGGAAATTGTCCAAGCCTGGCGTCTTGTTCACAACAAAGGGAGAAGATTGTTAGGAAAACATCTTTGCATCTCCCTGGATCCTTACCTTCAATGGGTACGCGTCAGAGAATTCAAGCTCAGGATGCCATACCAGCGTCAAGAACCTATTCCCCTAAGGGAACCAATTTTCCTTTTCTCCACCGATGTTGAAAAACTACAAGCTGCGTTAAACAAGGTGTGCCAAGAAAGGAAAGCTTGGAGAAACAAGTATCGAATCGTCAACACGGAAAATGTTGAGATTCAGAACATCCTAAGAAGGAAGGATGAGTTACTTGAAGTACTCGATCGACAAGTGACACAATCGTCACTTTCTCATCATATCCCTCCTGCTTCCTGGATCATCGATCAACTCACGTCAGAGAATGCTCAGCTCAAGAAACAGAAGAAAATGTTAGAACGTGAAGTCGGCTCTTTGTCAAAGTTTTAGAGTCCTTTCTCTCTGTTTCTCTGTATTTCCCTTTTTAAAGTCTGTAAAAACGGCGTTTCCGCTTAATTAATAAAGTTTGATGTTTCATAACGTAATTATGGTGTTTCCTTGAAAAATATTAACTTAATTGCACATCATGCATCGCTTTAGTCGTACGCACTGACACGAGAATTGTCGCGGATCTAATCGTCACTTTCCTTTCTCCAGAAAGAGAGGAGGAGAAGGAGGTGAACAAAGGAATTCAAGCTGTCTCATTCATACAACACTCGTTCAAGTCGCAAGAAAAGAATGGAAGACTTTGAACAAGAGAATGGAGAACTTAGAGAAGAGGTTACTACTCTCAAAGATGCTGCTAAAAGGCTCAATAGTATGGTAGAAGCCCTGGTAGTTGCACAGAATCGACCAACGCTAGAAGAACCACAAAGGAATGTGGTTTCCGAGATTGTTTCTACTCCTATTCCTCAGTATACCATGCCGCCCAACCGACCTTGGGGCATGCCATATAATTTTATTCCAGATGGGTACATACCCCCAGTTTCTGAAGTTCCAAGAGTGACAATGGATATGCATCCACCGGAGGGTTACAGACCTCTGGAAATTGAAGTTCCGAGAGCAGCGGTAATGGGTTACGCACAACAAAATGCTGGGATTCCAAGATCTGCTATCATGGCTTCTCCACAACCCATTATGCATACTTTTCCTCCACCGGGCGGACAAGTATATCATCACGCTCCTAGTGAGGACGCTGGCGTGTATCAAAGATTGGACGAGTTCCAGGAACAGTTTCTGCAAATGCAGAAGGAACTCAAGACTCTCCGAGGACAAGATCTATTTGGAAAGAACGCTGCAGACCTCTGTCTGGTTCCAAATGTTAAGATTCCTTACAAATTCAAAGTACCAGAGTTCGATAAGTACAAAGGGAATTCATGCCCACAAAGTTACCTAGTGATGTACGCTCGAAGGATGTCAACTCAGACTGATAATCAACAATTTCTCATTCATTACTTTCAAGACAGCTTGACTGGTGCTGCACTCTAATGGTACATGAACTAAGACAGTTCAGAGATTCGTACTTTTAGAGACCTCAGAGAGGCCTTCGTCTAACAGTATAAGTACAATCTGGATATGGCTCCCGATAGAGATCAACTCCGGGCCATGACTTAAAAGGATAGAGAAAGCTTCAAGGAATACGCCCAGAGATGGCGTGAAGTTGCTGCTCAAATTTGTCCTCCACTTGAAGAGAAAGAAATGACAAAAATCTATCTCAAGACTTTGAGTCCTTTTTACTACGGACGAATGGTCGCAAGTGCACCTAGTGACTTTACCGAGATGGTAAACATGGGCGTACGTTTAGAAGAAGCAGTTCGAGAAGGACGCTTGAACAAAGAACAAGAATATTCTATTGGTCCTAGGAAGTATGGAAGTTCTTTCCAAAAGAAAAAGGATCAACATGTCAGCAATGTCTTGCACAAAGCGAAGAAGAAGTTTCCACCTCAAGTTGCTACAATAACTTTGGTTGTTAAACCAGCGCCAACTTATCAACCTCAGGTTTCTCAACAACCATTTCAACAAAGGTCACAACAACCTCAGCAGCAGGTTCGACCTCCAAATTACAACAATCGGGTTTCAAGGTATCCTGCCTTTGACCCCGTACCAATGCTGTATGCGGAATTGTTTCTAACACTACTGGCAAAAGGACTCATTCAGACAAGGAGTCCTCCAAATCCTGCGAACAATTCTTCACCATGGTTCAAGGCTGACCAATCTTGTCCCTATCATCAGGGGGCACCAAGTCACAACATTGAGAACTGTCTCCCTTTCAAGACCGACGTTCAAAGATTAGTGAAGAGCGGAATGCTATCCTTCAAAGATACTAATCCTAACTTCCAAGCAAATCCTTTGCCGCAACACAAAGAAGCTTCAGTGAATCTGATAGATCAACACCCCAACATCATTCAAATCTACGACATTCGTCAGATAGGGAAAAATCTCGTCAAAATGCACGCTAGACAATCTGGGTACGGCCATGTACCACCTCACAACTACTTAACATGTGAAACTTGTCCAAAGAATAATCAAGGATGTGCTGTAGTTCAAGCTGCATTACAAGAACAAATAGACTTATGATGGATTCAACACATTCGAGTCAAAACTGAATGCGACTTCACCATGGTTCAAGGATGTCCAGGAGAATACAAGATCTACAAAGTCGAAGATCTCGAAGGATCGGTAGTCAGGTTCCATAAGACTTTAAATGGACTTGCCTACTTTGGAACGGATTTCCATCCTTACAGTAGATGCAGAATCTGCCGAAGAAAGTCACGAGGATGTTTGCACGTTTGCAACGATATTCAAAAGCTAATGGATGACATTACCATTACAGTTCTTGCCAACAGAGAGGATGACGAAGTCTTTACTGTATCACCTCAGATTAATCAAGTTGAACCAATGCAAGTCAAGTATGATAGCAGGAAGACAACAATTGCTCCGTTAGTCATCTACTTACCAGGTCCTGTACCGTATGAGTCCAGCAAGGCTATACCATACAAGTACAATGCTACATTCATTGAAAATGGTAAGGAAATACCATTACCGTCTGTTGTCAACATTGTTGACGTTAGTCGAGTCACTCGAAGTGGACGAGTCTTCAACAGAACGACAGAAGATGTGGAAAAGCCTTCAGAAGAAGCACCACATAAGCAAAACAATCATCCGACCAATGCTGTTCAAGCGAAAGAAAATGATGAGATCTTGAAATTAATCCAGAGGAGTGAATACAACATTGTAGATCAACTACTACATACTGCGTCTAGGATATCTGTTCTCTCTCTGCTATTGAGTTCTGAAGCTGATAGGGAAGCTCTACATAAAGTTTTGGAACAAGCTTTTGTAGAACCTGGTGTTACCGTGGGGCAATTCAAAAACATCGTTGCCAACATCTCTGCAGGATCCAAGTTGAGTTTCTGTGACGAAGATCTTCCTGAAGAAGGAGTGGACCATAACCTTCCACTCAACATCTCAGTTAGCTGCATGGGTGATGTTCTCACAAGAGTCCTAATAGACAATGGACCCTCTCTCAACGTCATGCCTAAATCAACATTGTCAAGATTATCCTTCAAGGATTTCCCGCTATGGGACATTCACGTCATCGTCAAAGCGTTCGATGGATCGAGGAAGTCAGTTTTTGGAGAAGTGGATCTTCCCATAACTACTGGACCTCATACCTTCAAAATCACTTTCCAAGTTATGGATATCCCGACACAATATAGTTGTTTGCTAGTTCGCCCATGGATTCATGAGGCCGGGGCAATTACTTCAACACTTCATCAGAAATTGAAGTTCATACGAAATGACAAATTGGTAACCGTATGTGGAGAACGAGCTCTGATCGTCAGCAACCTGTCATCATTCTCCGACATAGAACCAAAAGAAGTCGCTGGAACTAAATTCCAAGCACTTTCCTTGGAGAAGGAAAAAGGAAAGGAGAAAGCAGCGTCTATTTCTTCTTACAAAGATGCAGTCCAAGTTGTAAAGGATGGCACTACCAGTGGTTGGGGGCACATTAAGATTCCTACCCACAACAACAACAGAACACGGGTCGGTTTCTTTCCAACATCATCAAAAGTAATTCCAGGAATTGGGGTAGTTCTTCCAATTCAAGAAACTTTCCACAGCGGAGGTTTTCTTCAGCCTGTTCAACAAACGGTCAATACCATCGGTACGAAAAACACCGATGAGAATTTTGAAGTAGAATGTATGTCCTACCTTCTCGAAGAAGGATACATCTCCCTACCAGAGTCCGATTCACCTTGTTGTTATCCAACTAAAGGATCTGAGAGTAAGACTCCACCAAGCAGTGATGAAGTTACCAACAGCTTCACCACTAGAAGTCATGGTTCATCAGAAGAAGTTCCTCCTATCTCTAAAGAAACCTGGGATACATTAGGAGAACCGAGTGGAAAATTCGACTACATGGTGAAATACTCCGCTCCTGAGAGTTCAAAAATCTCTCTTGAAGACATTGTTCCGACTGGATGGAACATTGATTATGAGTACCTCACTCAGCCAAAAGAGATATACAAACCTTGCTATTCATCATCATCAACTGGTGAAGTCATCATTGAAGACTATATCCCCAAGTTACCCACAGAGGCTACAGATCTAGAGTATACGTACCTAGTCAATGCCACCTTGGGAGAAGAGCAAGACCAAAATACAGAAGAGGATGATCTCGAAAGTGTCTCCGACAACGAGTCTCTCCATTCAGAAGATTGGAAGTTTCCTCAAAAGAAAGTCTGACATACTCCACTTGGAAATGGGTATGCTCACACCGCTCAGTCTGCTGAAGCGGAAGAAGATCGTCTAAGTGTTGCAAAGACAGTGGTTGATAAATCAAGACCTACCACATACCAACTTAATCCTAAAGTTCCAGATTACCTAGTGCATAATGGGGTTCGCCACTATTGGACGGCTGTTGAAGTTTCGACAGTTGTTCGCGCTCCTAAGTAGGAACTTTCACCGTTATTTTGTCCTCTCACCATAGCCCAGGGTGAAGAGATGTTTCATAGGGCTTTGCATTTTACTATTTCTTAGGAAAATGTCCCTCTTTGCTTCGCCCAAAGAAATAGAGTTTTGTTTTATAGGGTCTTTGTTTCAAGAAGTGACTGTCGATAAATAAAAATGTCATTTTGTTCCTTCGTTAGTTTTTCCTTTTCTTTTTTCGGAAATTGGTAATCCTAAAAAACACCCTTAAAAAACATCAAAAATTCCATTAACTGCATACACCGAGTCTTCCCTCGTTGTCTAAATAAAACTCATCGCACATATGCAGATTAATCATAAAACACCCCGTTGAAACGTACGATCGTATGACTTCTCCAAGCTTTGGGTTTCCTGTATTCAAGGCAGAGGAAGAAGAAGATGAAGAAATATCAAAGGAAATTTCACGGTTACTTCAACAAAGGGAAGAGGCCATTCAGCCATACAATGAGCCTCTAGAGATAATTAACCTTGGTTCCGATGGAAACAGAAAAGAGGTTAAGATTGGAGCTTCGCTCAGTTCAGAGGTTAGAGAGAGTATGATACAACTGCTCAAAAAATTCTCAGATGTCTTCGTTTGGTCTTATCAATATATGCCAGGGTTGGATACCAATATAATGGAGCATCACTTGCCATTGAAACCAGAATGCCCTCCGGTCAAGCAAAAATTGAGAAGAACTCATCCGGAGATGGCTATGAAAATCAAAGAGGAAGTTCAAAAGCAAATCAATGCTGGTTTCCTCGTCACTTCAGAATACCCTCAGTGGTTAGCTAACATTGTTCCCGTTCCTAAGAAAGACGGAAAGGTCCGCATGTGCGTCGACTACAGAGATTCGAACAAAGCCAGCCCTACGGATGATTTTCCTTTACCACATATTGACATGTTGGTTGACAGTACAGCAAAATCCAAAGTTTTCTCATTCATGGACGGATTTTCGAGGTACAACCAAATCAAGATGGCACCTGAAGACATGGAAAACAACTTTCATCACCCCCTGGGGAACATTCTGTTACCGCGTTATGCCTTTTGGACTAAAGAACGCAGGGGCAACTTATCAAAGAGCCATGACTACGCTTTTCCACGACATGATGCATAGGGAAGTGGAAATCTATGTGGACGACATGATTGCCATATCAGAAAATGAGGAAGATCATATACAGAATCTGACAAAGTTATTTCAACGCATACGGAAGTTTCAGCTTCGCCTGAATCCCAATAAGTGTACCTTTGGCGTCTACTCAGGAAAATTCCTTGGTTTCATCGTCAGCAAACGAGGAATTGAAGTAGATCCAGATAAAGTCAAGGCAATTCAAGAAATGCCTTCACCCAGAACCGAGAGACAAGTTAGAGGATTTCTTGGACGTCTGAATTACATCTCGAGATTCGTATATCTCATGACTGCAACTTGTGCTCCAATTTTCAAACTTCTACGGAAAAATCAGAGTTGCGTCTGGACAGACGATTGTCAGAAAACGTTCGACAGCATTAAGGAATATCTGCTCGAACCACCCATCATGTCTCCTCCATAGGAAGGAAGACCTTTGATAATGTACTTAACCGTCTTAGAAGATTCCATGGGTTGTGTCCTTGGACAGCAAGACGAGATAAAAAGAAAAGAGCATGCCATCTACTACCTGAGCAAGAAATTCACCGACTATGAATCCCGCTACTCCATGCTCGAGAAAACCTGTTGTGCTTTGGCCTGGGCTGCCAAGCGTCTCCGCCAGTACATGACTCGACATACTACCTGGTTGATCCCCCATATGGAACCAATCAAGAACATCTTTGAGAAGCCTGCCTTAACCGGAAGAATTGCCCGTTGGCAGATGTTGTTATCAGAATACGACATTGAGTATCACGCTCAGAAAGCCGTGAAAGGAAGTATCCTAGCTGAGCACCTGGCTCACCACCCACTCAATGATCATGAATCAACCAGTATTGACTTTCTGGACGAGGACGTTAGGTACCTCAAGATGAAAGATTACGACGAGCCACTACCAGACGAAGGACCTGAGATAGGATCCCAGTGGGGCTTAATCTTTGACGGAGCTGTTAACGCTTATGGACGGGGAATTGGGCAATCATTGTTACCCCTCGAGGTACCCATATTCCATTTACCGCCAGATTTACTTTCAAATGCACAAACAATGAGGCCGAATATGAAGCTTGCATCATGGGTCTCGAAGAAGCCGTGGAACTTATAATCAAACACTTGGATGTATACAGAGACTCTGCTTTGGTCATCAATCAAATCAAAGGAGAATGGGAAACATGCCAACCTGGGTTAATCCCTTACAAAGACTACGCGAGAAGATTGTTACCATTCTTCGACAGGGTAGATTTTCATCACATTCCCCGTGAAGAAAACAACTTGGCTGATGCATTAGCCACACTCTCTTCCATGATTAGGATAAATCATTGGAATGACATTCCTCGGATCGATGTCATGCGCCTGGATAGGCCAGCTCATGTTTTCACAGTAGAAACAATCATCAACAACAAACCGTGGTATCACGACATCAAGAATTTTCTTCAAAGGCAAGAGTACCCTCTTGGGAAATCATAGAAAGATAGAAAAACTTTGAGAAAGTTAGCTGGCAGATTCTTCCTGAATGAAGATGTTTTGTACAAGAGAAATTTCGACATGGTCCTGCTCAGATGCGTTGACAGAAAAGAAGCAGAAATACTCATGAGAGAAATACATGAACTTTCCTTTGGTACTCACACTAATGGACACACCATGATAAGGAAAATACTGAGAGCAGGATATTATTGGCTGATGATGGAGTCAGATTGCTACCAGTATGCAAAGAGGTGTCACAAATGTCAGATCTACGCCGATAGAATTCATGTGCCACCATCTCTTCTGAACATACTCTCTTCCCCCTGGCCTTTCTCCATGTGGGGAATCGACATGATTGGAATGATCGAGCCAAAAGCGTCCAACGGACATCGCTTCATCTTGGTAGCCATAGACTATTTCACCAAGTGGGTCGAAGCAGCTTCGTATGCAAATGTCACAAGACAAGTTATCGTCAGGTTTATCAAGAATCACATCATCTGTCGCTACGGCATTCCTAGAAAGATAATCACTGACAATGGGTCAAATTTGAACAACAAAATGATGAAGGAACTTTGTGAAGAATTCAAGATTGAACATCACAACTCATCTCCTTACAAACCAAAGATGAATGGGGCTGTAGAAGCAGCTAACAAAAACATCAAGAAAATCATTCCGAAAATTGTCATCAGTTACAAAGATTGGCATGAAATGCTCCCGTTTGCTCTTCATGGTTACCGTACATCTATACGTACTTTGACTGGAGCAACTCCTTTCTCCCTTGTGTATGGCATGGAGGCAGTCCTACCCATAGAGGTTAAGATCCCATCAATGAGAGTCTTGATGGAGGCAAAATTAACAGAAGCCGAGTGGTGTCAAAGCAGATTCGATGAATTGAACTTAATTGAAGAAAAGCGCATGACAGCTTTATGCCACAGACAGCTATATCAACAAAGAATGAAGAAAGCTTTCGAAAAAAAGGTTCGACCTTGCACAATCAAAGAAGGCGACCTTGTACTAAAAAAGATTCAATCTTTTCTCACAGATTCGAGAGGCAAATGGACTCCCAATTATGAAGGCCCATACGTGGTCAAGAGACCTTTCTCAGGAGGAGCCTTAATACTCACGACTATGGATAGAGAAGAATTCACCCGTCCTATGAACGTCGACGCAGTCAAGAAATACTTCGCCTAAATAATTAAAAGAACAGCTCGCTAAGTTGAAAAATCACAAAGAGCGACTTAGGCAAAAAGGAGCGTCTCGGTGAGTCGAAAACCCGAAAGGGCGATTCAGGCAAAAGTTGGAGACATAAAAAAATATATAATCAATCCCGGTAGACTTAAAACCCGAAAGGGGTAGTTTACGCAAAAGTTAGGGATATATGGCAAGTAACTGTGTTCAGGACAAACTTGATCATTCAGAAAATCCATAGCGGAGTATTCATCATCAGTAGGTCATCTTCTACGAAGCACGAATACAGCGCAACTCGGAGTGGAAGGGAAAGGTAACGGTCGTCACGTTTCATCGTAGCCCACTTCCCGAAGACAGTTCGTCCACTTGCAAGCAAAGTCATTAGCCCCTCAAAAGGACGCATGTTCGTATGATATTCCTTCAAAGACGTCAAGTTGGAAGGAAATCATGATGAAGTTTCTTAATTACCATCAAATGGCGATTCTCACCTCCAAGTGCTGGTGAGGAGTTTGATGAGGAAACAAACCCTTGGAGATTTTCTCTTCATCAGAGATATCTTCCAAAAGATGATGAAGTTTCTTAATTACCATCAAATGGTGATTCTCAACTCCAAGTGCTGGTGAGGAGTTTGATGAGGATACAAACCTTGGAGATTTTCTCTTTATCGGAGATATCTTCCAAAAGATGATGAAGTTTCTTAATTACCATCAAATGGTGATTCTCACCTCCAAGTGCTGGTGAGGAGTTTGATGAGGAAACAAACCTTGGAGATTTTCTCTTCATCAGAGATATCTTCCAAAAGATGATGAAGTTTCTTAATTACCATCAAATGGTGATTCTCACCTCCAAGTGCTGGTGAGGAGTTTGATGAGGAAACAAACCTTGGAGATTTTCTCTTCATCAGAGATATCTTCCAAAAGATGATGAAGTTTCTTAATTACCATAAAATGGTTATTCTCACCTCCAAGTGCTGGTGAGAAGTTTGATGAGGAAACAAACCTTTGGAGATTTTCTCTTTATCTGAGATATTTTCCAAAATCACAACAAAAACCCACTTTGCGATTTAGACATCCGAAACGAGAGAATGTTGTTTGCAAAATTATAACCAAAAGTCAGCTTCGCGATTTAAGATGTTCGAAGCTAAGGAGTTTGTCTCCCTATCCCCCGCCGAGTGCGACAATGGGATTAAGTCATGAACGAGGATTTTTATCGCTACAATATCTCATGGATGCCCAAAATTCGGGTATTCTTTGATATTTAAGTCTCTTTCGCGCAAAAGAGATCGAGATGTCAATATTTCTCCCTCAGGACGAAAGAAACTTAAATAGGGGCATCTGTCATACCCTAATTTTGACCCCCCCTGAGATGTCATATCTCCAGACTTTTCATCAAATTCAAAACAGATACTCAGGGCAGTCACTTATTCATCTGGTACTTAATCGAGGATGTTCAAGGACAAAAGAGCTCAGGCAAAAGATCAATCAATAAAAGGATTATTATCCAATACAATCATAGGACTCAAAAGCTTCATTCTATTCACCTATGATTTATTAGACACCAATCATATGGGCTCAGGTTTGCTTAGTTCACCAATCTAGGGTTTTGAGCCCATTAGGGGCTACAATCAGGGGCCACATTTGGGAAACCCTAAAAAGCTCCAGGTCATCACTCAATGGCTTCAAACATCTTCAAATGATCCATGTGACAATATCCATTGGGCATTACACTTCAATTCAAGATCTACAATCATCAATTTCATCTGGTCGATAATTAGGGTTTTTGACCTAATTCACCTGGGCAATTGACTTTTAATCAGGACATGGATCCAAAACTCAAAACATGACTAAAGAACTTCTATCACCTCAATATAATCCATTCATATCACTCATTTGAGGAGAAGGACTTGATTCATTACCAAAGTCCAAAATTTCACTTCATTTGGAAAAAGTCAACTATACAAGATCACCTTTGACTTTCAAGTTTTTTGGTCAAACCATTACTTTTGAAGACCAATATCATCAATATATGATTATTGAAGTCATTTGGACAAAGAAAATCAAAAAAAATCATCAAGGATCAAAAAGTCAACAAAAGTCAAACTAAGTGCATTTTAACCTAGTCCATGGATCTCAAAATTTCACCTACACAACTCAAAAAAACTTCCAACATGAAAGTTGTAGATCTCTTGAAATAAAACAACTTATTACATTGCAACTTTTTTCAAGAGATCAATCATTTGAGAGATTTTGGCTTAGGAAGTTATAGGTCATAAAAACATAGAAAAATTCTAAGTGTTTTTTAACCTAGTTTTCTCCTAACTTTAGGCCCTTTTTTCACAAATTTCCCAAATGATTCTGAAGAAACCCCAAACTAATGATTGAAGTACATGTTAAGGGCTTTCCAAATTATGCTCAACCTTCTCCAAATTCATTTTGAGCTAGGAGTTATGCTTGTTAAATTTGGCCTCATGAAGTGAAATTATAGGTCATGTACAATTTGAAACTTTGCAATTTTGTGCAAATGGCTTCACTAATGGATGCTACACGACCCATAATACATCAGTAAACATACCATGCATCCATTTACACCATGGCATGAGGATTGAAGAAGAATCCCAAAATCAAGAATATGTGATTATGTAATCATTACTTTTGAGAATTTATGGTAAGCAATGATTCATCAATTGGAATCTTCTCCTAAGCCAATAGAAAGCCTCTACATATCATAAATGTTCCCCAAGATCAGATAAGATCAATGGATAGGGAGCTAGTTCGGTTTGCCATCATTGCATTTTGGATATTCTTTGAATTTCTTCATGGCCAAGAAACCAAAACTCCCTCATTAAGCAAGCCCACTCCCTCAATCTGTGCAGAGACCTTTGCCTATAAATACAAGTGCATTCCTCAGTATTCAAGACACCAAAGCAACTCTAATTCTTGCTTTCTCCTTCTCTCCCTCTTGCTTATAGTTTTCAAGAGTTCTTTGGCAAGAAGAATCGAATTCTTTAAACCAAAGCTTTTCTTTTGAAAGTAAGCTTTCTGACATCTCAAGGAGGTTCATTGGAGATGATCCAAGTACCTGGATCATTTCTGTAAGGGCAAGAACACCATAGTCACTTTCATTTTGAAGCTCGAGCAGTTGGAGGTCTGTAGAACAAATTAGAAGGTGTCAAGCAAGTCTAAGTATTCAGACACATTCCTTAGGGTGTAGTGAAGCTACCCAGATGGTAGCAGCTCATCTATAGGTGAAGATTCATCAGCGTCCATGTTCAGTTGAAGCTCAAGCAAGAGGGGTCGAGTAGAACAATTCAGAGGTTCTCAAAGTAATTCAAGTGCCCAGATAGCATCAACAAGGTCCTAGGAAGCTTTTGTGATCATCCATTCAAAGCCAGAAGCTTTCCATCATTCACACGACCTCAATTTTCCGAGGTATTTTTTCAGACTCTAACACTCTTATTTAAGTACTCTTTGCAATTTATCTCGATACCAGTTCATTCAGTGTCACTAGAGGATCAAAAGCCCTCTACTCTCATGCATTTATTCATCAACATCATCATTTAATTTTATTTTTGAATTTTTAGGGTTCTTCATGTATTTTGTTTAATTTAGTAGATATAGTTAATATAAATTTATATTAGTCATATATCTGGAACCGTGAGTGAATTTGGAGCAAGTTTGCTCTTTACATCTTTGAAAATGGTTGAGATTTGAGAGAGTTGGAAATTCAAAAATGGGAGAGCTTGAGGTTGAAGCCGATGATGGAGATGGCGCCATTTTTCAAAATTCCCAGGTCTAAGTTTATTATATTTTGAATGGTTTGTGTTTAACCTATTGTCGCACGCTCGCGAAAAATGAACAGAGTCGCCACCAATATATTTATCCCATAAGGGAAAGGAATATCAGGAAACCTAACAAAGGGTAAGAACAAGGTCTTGCGACCAGAGAATCTAAGTACGGGAGTCGGTTACGCAAGGGGAAGGTATTAGCACCCCTCGCGCCCATCGTACTCGATGGTATCCACCTATGTTTGTTTCTATCTAAAGGGTGTGTACTATGTCTATGTCTAAATGCGAAATGAATGCAAAATGTAGGGAAAATAAAGAATTGTACTCGCACGGGCCCTACCCCGCTGCCTACGTATCCTTTTCAGGAATCAGAGTTACCGTTGCTCGGCTCACGATTTTCTGTTTGTTTTGTGTTTTTTAGGTGGGCGGAGTTAACGTTCGCGCTCACGCATAAGGGATCGCCTACGATGCGTACGAGCGGAAATAATGGTGCCCTTAAGAGAAGAAAGAGAGAGATTGGTTTGTGTTTTTTAGGGTAATTCCATGATGACAAAGACCTACTATAAGGCTTCGCATCACTTCCTTACTTTGTTTTAAATCTAACCATTTATTAGTGTTTTAAGTGTTTTTGGTTGGTGTTTTTTTATGGGGATTTTAACTTTGTGACTTAGATCATACCAAAAAGAGTTTTGTTTTGCATATTTAAAGAATGCACATCGAGGCCTACGCCACAATCGTTTCTCTAAATAGCGGTTAAGAAATACATCGAGGCTTCACACCTCAATCATTTCTTCTCCGCTAAGTAAAGGAAATACAAAAAGGAGTTCTTTTGTGAGTACTTAGAGAATGCACACCGAGGCCTACACCACAATCGTTTCTCTAAGCAACGGTTAAGAAATACATCGAGGCTTCACACCCCAATCATTTCTTCTCCGCTAAGTAGGAAAGAACATACATCGGGGCCTACGCCCCAATCATTTCTTTCCTACTATGAAGTGTAGTAACGGTATGATCTTCATCGATATTTATTAAGTATTTTAAAAATTGAAAAGAAAAAGAATGAAAGAAGGGAACTATTTCTATATTCTAATCTAAGTTGTCTATACAAGTCTAAATCCTAGTGTTAACATGGTGATTAAATTCTAAAAGGAGCATGGAGATGATACCAAAATAGGCCAAAAATATGGGCAAAGTTAAGCAACAAAGTCACACACAAATTATACAAAAATTAACATGGAAATGGTACAAAACATAGAGAAAATGATTCAAGTATTAGTGCAAAATTAAACTAAAAACTACTACTATTTTTATGACCTTTTTTTTATAAAAGAGAAATGAACTCTAAACTAAAGAAAAAGAGACTAAAACAATAAGCCTAGAACTAGTATTTTTATGAACATTTTTTATGTCAAAAATTGATTAAAAGTCTAAAATTAAGAGGAAGAAAATTAGTGTTTATCACCTAAAGAAAATATGAAAAAAAACTACGTAAAATCTAAATTGTTAATTGAGATAAAGGGAACAGGGGGTGTTAAGTTGAAATGGTGGTGTGAAAAGCCATGGGGCGCAGGCCCAGGTGGACAGGTCCAACAGAGTGTTATCATTTGTTTGTAGATTTTGCTTAAGAGAAAAAAGAGACAATGGGCCCAGGGGGTGGAAGTAAGCAATTCGGCCCGGGAGTTATGTTTTCATATTTGCTTCTTGCAGAAGAGCACTATGGGCCAAGTGGTGGCGTGAAGAGCAATCTGGCCTAGATGTATTGTTTGATCCATCAGAAATTATAATTTTCATAAAAAAAAGAATTAAACTAAAAATAATTAAATTAGAAAGGGATTTAGGGTTACCCTTGTGACTATTCAGCTTCTCAAAACAGAATTCTCCTTCCTCTCTTCTCAGAACAAACGGCGGCGGAGACTCTATCTTCTCCGATCAATTTCTATCCTCCCCGGCGAACTCAAGCGGCAAACTCACGGCAGCGACAACTTCACCCTCTCTGACGATACTCTCAGTTCTCAAACTTTTTTCGTGTCTCATCTCCGATTAGAACTCAAGTGACAGCGGCGATGTTCTTCGTCTTCTCCGATCAAATCTCTCCGTGAATTGATGAAACAAAACAATATCGTCTCACCAAGAACACAGCGCCGCTCATACCCTCTCAGTCTCTGCTCTCGCACATCCTTCAGTCAAGCTCTCCGTCTCACACGTTCGATTCACGCTCTCTCACTCACGTCGTTTCTGCGTGTTGTTGCGATGATGTCGAGGGTATTGCTTCGTGTTGATTTGCGGTGAGGATTGCCGAAGATTGATGACAAAGGCGTGATGTTGTGCGTTCTTGATGCAACTTCGGTAGAGGAACGGTGAATTCAGAGATTGCAATCTCAGAGAAGGTGAAGATGATGAATCGGTAATGACTTCTCTGTAACTTTCCGTTAAACCTTCTCTTGCGGTGATCTTGTTCTTTAAATTGCAGAAATTTGAGAGCAGAGAGATTGAAGATTGATATTGTGACTCTGTATTTGATGAAGATTTCGGTGGCGAGAATCTTGTTATTGAAAATTGTATCAAAGAAGGATTGGAGGTGGCGCTAGATTGGATCAGAGGTGTGGAGAAGGTTGAAGATTGAACTATGGCAAAGATGGATGATGGTGAAGATGAAGATGGAGATGAAGAGATGAAGGTAATGAAGATTGAAGATGATGGTAATCAAGAGAGAGGTTTGTGATTCTGTTACAGGTTGTTGCGATTTTTGTTACACTTCTCTTTTCTAGATTTTCTGGTAGATTGAATTGGAGAGTTTCTGTTGCTTTTCTTGTTGCAGGTGATGAATGAAGGAGAGTGTGAAGAGAATGGTGAAGAGAGTGAAAATTGAAGATTGGTTGTAGAGAGAGTTTGAAGAATGATTGGAGAAGTGTGAATGGATGAAGAGAAGGTTATGATGAATGAAGAATCGAGAGCAAGCTCAGAGATGAAGAATGAACTGTTATATAGAATTTCCCAAGGTTAGTTATCTCTCTCTAATTTTCTGTTACAAAGTTTGGATTTCTGTTATTTCTGTTGGCAGCTAGTAGAAGTTAGTTAGGTTTTTGTAACTGAATTTGGTTGATTCTGTTTTTAGTTAGTTGTTGGTTGAAGTTTGAGAAACAGTTAGACTGTTAGAAGTTAGTTGCAGAATCGGTTATGCTGTTATGAACTAGAAAATTATGAAAAGCAATCTGTTTGTAAAAAGGATTAGTGAAATTGGTTTAATGTGATGGTTTGCACAATAGTATGGGCTTGTGGATTTGTGTGTGGCAGACTGCAGGGGCTGGTTATGTTCTGTTTTTGTTGAATGCTGCAGGGGCTGTTTTGGTATGGAACTGTTTTTTTGTTTTGTTCCGTGTGTATGTGATATGATAATGGTTTTGTATTATGCAGGTTTGCTTAGAAAAAACTGTATGCACATATGGTGAGGGCAAGGCAGAAGTGGATCATGAAGGTCAAGGGTGCAATATGAAGAGAATGCTTGAAGATTGACTTGGAAGTGGGCTTAGGACATCAAGAAAAGTCTTGGTCAGAGGCCAAATGGTTAAAGGATAGGTGCTGACTTTGGTCAACTGTTAGACCAGAAAGTCAACAGTTGACTAAAGTCAACCATAGGTCAAAATGTGAATTCTTGTGATGATGTATTGTACTTATGTTTTGTAATGGGAATTGGACTTTGGAATGTAGTTTGACCTTTGAACCATAGAATAGCGGAGCGTTGACTTCTGATTTGAATGTTGACCTTTTCAAATAAACCTTGACTTTTCCTTGTACTTGTAATGAATTTGAATACATGACTTCACTCTTGTACTTTAAGTAGTATATGATTCTTGCATCTTCTCTCATACTCATTTGAATTTTAACTTCAAAACATATACTTTCTTAGATTTCCATCTTTGCAAACTTAGTGAAGCAATCCAAGTGGAATAGTAACCAAAGATATGGATCAACATGAATTTAGTCAAAAGGTCAACTTTGCTTGATGTAGTCAACAACCTTGCAAATAATCTCCACATGTCTTTTTTCCTTAATAAATCAATAACGTCTTTAATTGACTTGCAAGACATTCTTAAGCATGTCGAGACCACCAAATGCCTAGGGAAATAAACCCGAGGTCGAAACATTCCATGTGAATAGAATTCCTCTCATCAAGTGCCTTTCAAGATCTGAACTAATCATAGTCTCGATCATGTGCAAGACGCCATCCTTGAGGAGATAAATAACCTTTCAAAGACCTAACTGAAACCTCAACTTGCTTTATGACCTTTGATCCCATGCTTTTATATGCTTTATTTAATGAATGAATGCAAAGCCGTGCAAATGCCCTAATGAGGGTATGCAGATGAAATGGGAAGCTTAAGCCAGTTAAAAGTAAAGGGTAGGACAAATTTGGGGTATGACAGCTGCCCCTATTTAATCGTCTTGAACCTGAAGGTGAGATTGGCGCTAGCCTTTCGAACATTCGAGGTAGAAGAAGATTAAATACCAAGACCTGAAATTTGTCCTGAAAGGATGGTGTAAGTGTTATCTTTATTTTGTTTTTGTTTTGATATCTGCGGGGGAAATAGAATTTTTTGTTTTTCTGGTAGAAATATTTGTAGTGAATAATGGATTTGAATGGTGGTAGCTTGTAACGTAGCCAAAGTGCCAATACAAGTTTCTCAAAGGAGGTGATTGTTACATGGAACGGTAGCTGGAAAAGAAATGGGTTTGACCGAAAGGTAAGGTAACATAGGAGAATGTTTTAAGGGAGGTACGGACGAGTATCGAAAGAGGGTACAGATGAGCATCAAAAGAACGACACATACGAGCATCAGAAGAAGATACATACGAGTACCAAAGGAACGACACACACGAGCATCGAAAGAAGATACATACGAGTACCAAAGGAATGACACAGACGAGCATCGAAAGAACAACACATATGAGCATCAAAAGCAAATACAGACGAGTACCAAAAGAATGACACATACGAGCATCAAAAGGAGATACATACGAGTACCAAAGGAATGACACATACGAGTGTCGGAAGAAGATACATACGAGTACCAAAAGAATGACACATACGAGCATCAAAAGGAGATACATACGAGTACCAAAGGAATGACACATACGAGTGTTGGAAGAAGATACATACGAGTACCAAAGGAATGACACAGACGAGCATCGAAAGAACGACACATACAAGCATCGAAAGCAAATATAGACGAGTACCAAAAGAATGACACATACGAGCATCAAAAGGAGATACATACGAGTACCAAAGGAATGACACATACGAGTGTCGGAAGAAGATACATACGAGTACCAAAAGAATGACACCTACGAGCATCAAAAGGAGATACATACGAGTACCAAAGGAATGACACATATGAGTGTTGGAAGAAGATACATACGAGTACCAAAAGAATGACACATACAAGCATCGAAAGAACGACACATACGAGCATCGAAAGCAAATACAGACGAGTACCAAAAGAATGACACATACGAGCATCAAAAGGAGATACATACGAGCATCGAAAGCAAATACAGACGAGTACCAAAAGAATGACACATACGGGCATCAAAAGGAGATACATACGAGTACCAAAGGAATGACACATACGAGTGTTTGAGAAGCTTGGTAGATGGACTTGCTGGGGGTTGGGATTTAGTCTTGAAATGATTTGCCAGGACGGAAGGCACAAGATACACAACACGGGGGTTGGATCTAAAAGTTTTCCCGTACGAGGGAAAGGGACCACGGAGACTAGTGAAGACTAGACTCGACAGTAAGATGACAGTAACCACTGGGAATTACGGGGATATCGGTGCTTACGAAGCATAAGAGTTACATTAATCCCTCAGGCCAAAAGACGGGGTGTAACTCTTCAAGAGTGGCAATCGTTCGAATTGCCACACACCAAGTATGGTTATCCAAACGATTGAAAAATGAGATGGGTTGAATGCTCACCCTCATTCGCACTCTAATTTGCACGCAACATACGGGAAATAACCATGACAAGACTAGAGACGACTAGACTCGACAAGAAGGCGATAGTAACCACTGGGGATTACGGGAATATGGATGCTTACGAAGCATAAGAACTACATCAATCCCTCAGGCTAAAAGGCGGGGTATAACTCTTCAGAGCGGCAATCGTTCGAATTGCCACACACCAAGTATGGTTACTCAAACGATTGAAAAATGAGATGGGTTGAATGCCCACCCTGATTCACACTCTAATCTGCACGCAGCACATGGGAAATAACCTCGGAGACAACGATTCTGACGAAGAAAGACATTGTGTCCGATCCATACTGGAGAGAAAAAACGAGACTTATTCTGGGGATTGAGGACACCAAGTATCGGCACCGCGGCTGGAGGAGATTTGTAATGTAACAGCAGATATCAATCGGAGTTTGTAAAGACATTTTTTTGTGTGGGGTGTATTATTGTCTTGATTGAACGTTGATTTTTCTTATCTGGCTTATGCTTTGTATGCATGTTTGAATTTTTCTATGACGTAATGATCCATTTTGATGGATATGCTACGCTTTTGAAGATGCAATGTTATATGCAGTGAACGCTATATGTAGAGTGCCAAATAAAGGCATTAGTGAGGTAAACACCAGGGAGAATCCCCTTAGTGTTAAGGACCATGTGGCGGTGCCAATAGATATTGGACTTTGACTTGCAAGATGCACATTCTGATTGTTGGCTTGTAGAATGTAGAGTAACTTCTGACTTCTCACCATGTGTCACTGCTTGGAGGATTTTTCAGCTTGAGGAGATTCTCTCGATCACCATGTCGGGGATGACTGGTTAGGGAAGTAGGACAACTCCTAGGAGAAATAAACTCCTATGCTTGAGGAATGGTACAAACTCTCGGGAGAAATAAACTCCATGCTTGGGGAGAGACCATGGTTCCAGGAGAAATAAACTCCTATGATTAGGGAGAGGACAATAAAACTCAGAAGATCGTGCCCCAAGTTTCATGACCCATGAAGGAAATTGCCCTAGTGGATCCTTGGAGAGATTTGTCAGATCTCGACGTAACTGCCCTAGATTGGTTGAATTTGAGAGAGATTCCTCGACATGATTGCCCCCAGATTGATCAAAGCTTGAAGAGATTTATCGATATGATTTCCCCAGATTGATCAAAGCTTGAAGAGATTTATCGACATGATTGCCCCAGATATGCTGAATTTGAGAGGTCAAACCTCGATTCAATTGCCCCTGATTAGGTACATCTTGCTAGAATCCCCAAGCTTTCTTTGTTTTGAAGTCAAACAAACATGGAGACAACTTAACCACGCTCAACGGGGTCTTCAAACTCTTCCCCACAGAGTGATCAAAGAATGCATCAACTGTTCATGCCCAACGGATTTCTCTAGGGAACCTGCCCCTTGATGGTCAACATTTGAAATGATTAGCTTTTACTCCTCGGAGTTCTCAAGTCTTGTTACTGTGACATGATCAAGCTCTTCACCGATTCTCATCCTTGAAAATTTCCTTGATGTTAAGCACATATTTTGTATGCAAAAGAATGTTAATTCTAAGAATGATAATTCTAATGCAAAGTGTATGTTAGTCTTGAAGTTTAAAGGAACTTTTTAGGAAATGAGGTTGCGACCTCTTGTGAATGAATCACTAGTTGACACAACCTCGCTTTTTGCATATGGAAGATAAAGCAAACATACGATACCAACATGGATATGAGTCTCGCTTCATTGGGAGTCAGTTAAACACTATCTCACCGGAGTGCGCTTTCAAAATAAACCCTACTTCAATTAGGACTTTTAAGGGTTGTAACTTGGCCAGGTTCACGGTTTTGGAAACAAAGGATTTTTAGGCTCAAAATTATTTGTACCCACCCCCTTCATGATGTTCTCCATTCCTATATTCAGTTAACTCGACGCGAGTGTTCATCCCTCACAAGGAATTTGAAATGGTTGAGGAATCAATGAGGTTCTTTGGACATGGCGGTCACTCACCTTTTATTCTTCTGATTCATTGTCACACGACTTTGTTCTTGCTTGGCAATTTTATCGTCTCGTTTTTTTTCTCGTGCTTCTTTTGCCATTTTTCTTTTCATCCTTTTCTTCTTATTTTGCCATTTATTTTTTTGCTACTATTTTTTTTAACAAGTCGTGTGACCTTGCATTATCTTTGATTCGTCGGAGGTGATTGCGACCGCCTCACTCCTTTGATTTGATGAAGGACTACCATTGTGGCATCGTCATCTCTTGATGGAATTGTGGTTTTGACATTCCTCAACCTTTTGAAGGATAAACATTGTTGTATCCTTAGAAGCATACCCTTTTGGTGAGTTTTGAACACTCGATCAAGTTAAATGAACACTACCCTGCCCCAAGGTTAAAATAAGGGTTTTTGTGATTGGAAAAGAAACTCCTACTTCAAGGCTCAAAGGGGTTAACGAGGGTCTATCTCCCTTATATCTCCGGTGTTTGGGGATTTGAAACAATGCCTGTACATCCTCAGTAGGGTTTTTTATTCAAAAACACATGATTAGAGATTTTTGCGTTTTTGTCTTTCATCATTCTCCCTCAGCTTTTTGCCTAAGCAAGTGATTAGTAAAGTTGGTATCGTAATGCCAAAAACATTTTATGAGTGAAAACGAATGGATTGCTTCAAGACGAACATAAACAATGTATTTTTATTTTCATTCAGAAATTAACAAGTTTTTACATGCTATCAATGCTTAAACAAACAAATGGAAAATTACAAATGAGAATGCAGTAAAGAAACTAAATGAGTGTCATTGTTGAGGAGACTTGTCTCCGCCTGGACTTATTGCTCTTGAATACTTCCTGCAGCTTTGAGACCTCATAGGGACTTCAATTTATGCATGAACCTTTTGGAGTGAATGAAACACAATTCTCAATTGAATGACTTTGTGCTCCAGCATGGTAGTCAATTAGAATTATCATGTGTTCCTTCTGAACACTTCAGATTACTTCAAAAGAGAACTCCAACGAAGTCACCCATGAGTCGTAAACTTTTGCCTTGCTTTAGGGATTCGAGCAATGCAAGTGATGCAATGCTCAAGATAAGAGTACGTCTTGCTTATCCCTCGTGCGGGAGCCCCAAGCATAGTTGCTAGAGTAGTAATAAATGGAAAGAATCTCGTATGATCATCAAACTCAAGAGAGCTACTTGTGGTGAAGGGGACCCAGTACTCGAATCTTAGCCAATTGAAATTCCGACAAACGGGGAAGCGAATGGGCACAAGGCAATAGAATCACATCAATTTGTTTCTCATATTCTTCTCGTCTCTGTTAACAAGCGAATGCCACTGATAAGGAAATCATGAGAAAAAGGCGACTGGGATGTGAAGTAGAACCTCGAGAATGAGAAGCATTGTGTATAACACTCTTGGTTACCACACGGAAGAAGATCCTGACGAAGACACCCGGGAATTTGTAATGCTTTAAGGGATTCGAGCAATGCGAATGATGCAATGCTCAAGATAGACCAGGTCTTGCTTATCCCTCGATCGGGAGCCCCAAGCAACTTCCACACATGTACAAGAGATGATTATCACTTTGGCTTCAATATCCAAACCATTCGGAGTGAGAGTAAATGAGCCTTGCAGTTCTTGATATCAGGCACTAGGCCCAAACCAACAAAGTATAAGTCAATGGAGTCGCGACCTTCCATGACTTTCAAACTTTTCTCCAAGAGGTGGAACCTTTTGTCAATTCCAATAATCGAGAACCTGAAGGCTTCCATGATGTGAATTCTCCTTACCAAGAATAGGAATCTCAACAATATTTCAAACATTCTGATGCATAAGACCTTCTCATGGGTGAGATTAACACTTGCATTTGACCTCTGAGGAACTTGTCTCTATTCTTCTTATCAAAGAGAAAAGGCTTGAATAACCTCCATACACTGATTCATGTCAGCCCCCATTTATGTTCTCATCTCAGTTAAAACCCCATGGAGTTGTTCTAATGTTAAATTTTGAGCATGTAGCGGTGAGAAGTCAGCTTTGTTGTTGAAGTCAGAATTTGAGTAGAAAAGGCCCCCACAAGCTTCTGATAGAACCATGAAATGCATGATAGTGTGAATGCATGTTTCATTTCTAAGGGATCCTAAAGTCTTTTCATCAACTTTGTTTCTCTTTTCTTTCCCTCTTTTTTTTTTTAAATCAAGGCTTTGTTTTGTATAGAATATCTTTTCTTTTCTTTTTTCTGCTTTTCTATTTTCTTTTTTCTTTTTCTCTTTTTTTTTTGGAAATAGACTTTAGGATCCCTCATAAGTGAAGTGGGTAAAGCAATGATGTTATGCAATGCAAAAGCATGGGATCAAGGTCCATATAATCTTAGTAACCACTGTACAATCCTCTGAATAACTGATATAGGTCAGATGTCATGAGATCAAAGATCCGGCATAGGTACCACAAAACCATAATGACGATAGTCACCAACAGAACAGAATAGTCACCAACAGAACGGAATAGTCACCAACGGTACCTGTCATGTATATCCCTCCCCACTCACAGGTGGATCTAGGTCTGGGTAGGTCAAAAAGGTCTCCAGCGTTAACAACTCTCCTGGAACACCATCATCGTTGCAAATACATGCCAACAACGGTATCCCATTTGAGTCTCAACTGGTCGTGGGTCTCATGATCGCAATCAACAGAACCTGACATTCTGTTGGCATCATGACTATCCACTCTATCCTAGGTATCCTATGTGTCAACTCTGGCCTGGGTATTGGGCCTTTTACCTCATAAAGTCATCCCCACCCAACCTGCAAAACAAAACAGAAAAATATGTGTCCCCCACGGGGACCCATAATATAGTCCAGATGCATGCGAAAAGTAAACATGATATGCAAGCAGGAAATAAGCATGATATGCAAGCGTACATACAAAATGTAAACACATAAACAAATAAATAAACACCCAGTAAACAAAACAAACAAAGGCTAGGATCGACTCGCTAAGAATGGACCAGCACAGGTGTTGTACCCCAAAATTTGCCAGCACTTTTCAAAAATTCAAAACTATTTCAAAAATTGGGTTTTTATAAAATCTCGGGTTCATTTACATTCACATCCTGAATTTTATAAATATTCGATTTAAAATCCATTTTAAAATATAGTAGTTTATTCTTAAATTGCTTATATTTTAATAAATAAAAAATGTTGGTCGATGCTTCATATGCTTTCAATTGGCTTTTTATTTCAACTAAATAACATAGCTCAGTTGTTTAGGAAGTAAGACTTGCAAACAAAAGGTCACGGGTTCAATTCCTGTTTGGTGCATTTCAATGTTTTTAAACTATTTTTTGATCCTTTTTACACCTGGACGCGTACCTGGACACAAGTATGTCCAGATTCTTAATCTTGTGGATCAAGGAAGGTGTATGGGCCTTTTGGGTTGGATCATTTCCTTTTTAGGAGTGGTTTTAACCTAATTTTCACTCTATAAAAAGGACACCTCTCATCCTCATTCTTCATCAACAAAATCAACAATTTTCTAAACAACAACAGTTTTCTAACTTTCACACACTTTTTTTTAAAGTTTTTTACAAGTTTCTTTTAAAACCTTATTTGGCCAATGATAACACCTGAGGCCCCCCTTTTCTTAAAATGATTTTTACAGCGTTCTTGGCCGATAATTTTGATATGAGGCCCCAATTTTATTTTTAATTCCTTATCTTTTTTCGGTTTTATCTATAATTTATTTTAAACCACATGATGAACATTGCTGATGGTATCATTGTCAAAATTACATACATTTTTATATCATTAACTCAAGGAACCCAATTTACATTCACGTACAAAAACCTTTTAATTTCTAACCTGGAAATTTTATACACATTTTCATAGTTAATCCTAAAGCTCCTTTATGGATATGATTTTTTTTTCTCTTATTCGTGTAGAAACAGTAGCATGTCATTTTTTTACTAATAACACTAATTTATTCAAAGTCAAACTTAAAAACCAAATATCACAGTTCAGAGATACATGTGCTTCACGTTTTCTTAAAAACCATACAAACTTCCAAAACATCATGAACTAGCTTTTTTTCAAAATCTCTTCACAAACCAAAATGCATGACTTTCCATAGAACAAAATTTCCAATCACTAACAGCAACATCTTTTTCCTCATAACATTGTATTAAATTTATTTACTTAATTGTTTGATACAGATACAGGGGAAGAAATACAGAGCCTTAATGCTTCAGCTTCATCAACAAGATCGATTCCAAAATCGACAAGCACATCCGCACAAGCACATCCGCAGCAGTTTACTCAGATTAGAACAAGCTTTTATCATCACAGATTGCAAACATTCCTTAGCACTACAAAATCAAATTCCATTCTGAATCCACAAGTGGAGCGCCAACAAAAACAACCACTTCATAAAGAAAAAGAGGAAGCCAGAGACGAAGTCGGTTCGAGTCCGTACCGATTCAATTACATTTCACATTTCAACTCAAACCATTCCAACACACCTCCGACCAGATCGCGCGACCACAGCAACCAACATCATTATCATCGTTCCAGCATCATCCCCCGCGAACACAACAACACAGCGTTCAACATCGACGAAACCGTCGTGCATATCCATACCCACCGTCGCCGTGAGCTACCCGTCGTCAATTCGCAATCGCCGCCACTCACCTTCTATCGGTATACTCGAATCCTTTCTTTCCATATGCTTTCCGATTGGTGTTTGAATAATAGTTGCTACGTTTCGATCTTCGATTCTTTCTGTTGAATGCTTATCTCTTAAGTTTGATTTGAGAGGATGAATACTGGTGTGCTAATTTCACTCTATTAGTTTGTTCTTGTATGATTATTTGTTGGGATGAGAGAATGTGAGTGGAGATCGTGAGAGAAGAGGAACAGAGGCGAAATATTTTCAGAAGCAGAGACCGTGAGATTTGAGAGAGGAACTTTGACCGTGATTTGAAGCAGGGGGCGGCATACTCCATTCATTTAGATTTAGGGTTTGTTTGGTTAAGTTAATCATTGGGCTGGTATTTGTTTGAAGCCCATTTCGGTTTACTGATACTGCACCACCCCATACGGATCACACCCCTCCTAACTATTGTTTTATTTGTTGAATAATATGTTTCTTTAATAGTTTTCTTTTTCTTTTAATTGATATAAAAGTATAAAAATATTTTTTAGATTTATAATTATACTTTATGTTAGAAATATAAAAAATGGGTTGCTTAATTTTAATTTTCCCTTTAGAATTTTAACATGCTTAATTTTAAGTTTTTCTTTTAATCGTTAATATTCCTTCCATTATTCATACATCATTTTAAATATTTGTACTAACATTTTGTTTTGTTTGCGAGGTACTATCCTTGAGGCGTTGGCTACCTCTCGTGGACATTTATAATTTTCTTATTATTTTGTACATTTAATCTTTTTACTTTCCGCTTTATTGTTCATTCGGGTTTTGTAATAATTTCCATCCCCGGTTTTTAGTCATGTAACCCCTAATCCCGAAGCCCTGTAATAGCGTAGGATTTACTTTTCCGCTTTTACTTTCCGCACTATAACTGCTATTATTATCTGTTTAGATGCATGGCTAATAGGATTGTATGGCAAGATAAAATCAACCGTTAGATCACTAACTTTCAAGATTAAAATATCTGAAATTAACACACTTCTTTTATTTGTGCACACACTCACCTTTAGGGTTTCCCCTCTTGGTTGCCTTTCTCGATTTAAATGGTCAAGTCCCTCGAACGTAGGGATGTCTTAGCAAGGTTGCCTCCGATTAATGTCATCATGGTCCCTTCGAGTTGCCTACGATAAAATGATGACCGTCCCTTCGAATGTTAAGACGTCCTTACATGTTGCCTTCTATGACCATCCGATGACCCTTCGATGACCCGTACGTCCAATATAAACAAGGATTTCCTACTCCTATATAGTATGGATAATCCTAGGAACCGTAAAAAGTATAGAAAAAGACTAATTAGTTAGGGTAGTGCTCTTAATCTGCCTAGCTCAACAAAAATATCTTTTCAACACTCTTTCGAAAAACTAAGGCTACGCATTTACGCTAAAGTCCTTATGCCTCTTTTCAACTCAAAACAAACAAACATGAGCTAAGCAAGTTAAGAGCCCGTAGATAACTACGGATGAAAAGGGTGCTTGCACCTTCCCTTTTCATAATTTACCCCCCGAGCCCGTTTTCTTTCAAAAAAGGTCTTTTTCTGTACTTTTTACCTTTCCTAACATTGGACAAAATAAAAGTCGGTGGCGACTCTTGCTCACCGCAACATTGTTGCATATTAAGAATAAAGTCAGTTCACCGAGCTACAACAGGTCTATCAACATCCCCAGCAGAGTCGCCAGCTGTCGCACGCTCGCGAAAAATGAACAGAGTCGCCACCAATATATTTATCCCATAAGGGAAAGGAATATCAGGAAACCTAACAAAGGGTAAGAACAAGGTCTTGCGACCAGAGAATCTAAGTACGGGAGTCGGTTACGCAAGGGGAAGGTATTAGCACCCCTCGCGCCCATCGTACTCGATGGTATCCACCTATGTTTGTTTCTATCTAAAGGGTGTGTACTATGTCTATGTCTAAATGCGAAATGAATGCAAAATGTAGGGAAAATAAATAATTGTACTCGCACGGGCCCTACCCCGCTGCCTACGTATCCTTTTTAGGAATCAGAGTTACCGTAGCTCGGCTCACGATTTTCTGTTTGTTTTGTGTTTTTTAGGTTGGCGTAGTTAACGTTCGCGCTCACGCATAAGGGATCGCCTATGATGCGTACGAGCGGAAATAATGGTGCCCTTAAGAGAAGAAAGAGAGAGATTGGTTTGTGTTTTTTAGGGTAATTCCATGATGACAAAGACCTACTACAAGGCTTCGCATCACTTCCTTACTTTGTTTTAAATCTAACCATTTATTAGTGTTTTAAGTGTTTTTGGTTGGTGTTTTTTTATGGGGATTTTAACTTTGTGACTTAGATCATACCAAAAATAGTTTTGTTTTGCATATTTAGAGAATGCACATCGAGGCCTACGCCACAATCGTTTCTCTAAATAGCAGTTAAGAAATACATCGAGGCTTCACACCTCAATCATTTCTTCTCCGCTAAGTAAAGGAAATACAAAAAGGAGTTATTTTGTGAGTACTTAGAGAATGCACACCGAGGCCTACACCACAATCGTTTCTCTAAGCAACGGTTAAGAAATACATCGAGGCTTCACACCTCAATCATTTTTTCTCCGCTAAGTAGGAAAGAACATACATCGGGGCCTACGCCCCAATCATTTCTTTCCTACTATGAAGTGTAGTAACGGTATGATCTTCATCGATATTTATTAAGTATTTTAAAAATTGAAAAGAAAAAGAATGAAAGAAGGGAACTATTTCTATATTCTAATCTAAGTTGTCTATACAAGTCTAAATCCTAATGTTAACATGGTGATTAAATTCTAAAAGGAGCACGGAGATGATACCAAAATAGGCCAAAAATATGGGCAAAGTTAAGCAACAAAGTCACACAAAAATTATACAAAAATTAACATGGAATTGGTACAAAACATAGAGAAAATGATTCAAGTATTAGTGCAAAATTAAACTAAAAACTACTACTATTTTTATGACCTTTTTTTATAAAAGAGAAATGAACTCTAAACTAAAGAAAAAGAGACTAAAACAATAAGCCTAGAACTAGTATTTTTATGAACATTTTTTATGTCAAAAATTGATTAAAAGTCTAAAATTAAGAGGAAGAAAATTAGTGTTTATCACCTAAAGAAAATATGAAAAAAACTACGTAAAATCTAAATTGTTAATTGAGATAAAGGGAACAGGGGGTGTTAAGTTGAAATGGTGGTGTGAAAAGCCATGGGGCGCAGGCCCAGGTGGACAGGTCCAACAGAGTGTTATCATTTGTTTGTAGATTTTGCTTCAGAGAAAAAAGAGACAATGGGCCCAGGGGGTGGAAGTAAGCAATTCGGCCCGGGAGTTATGTTTTCATATTTGCTTCTTGCAGAAGAGCACTATGGGCCAAGTGGGGGCGTGAAGAGCAATCTGGCCCAGATGTATTGTTTGATCCATCAGAAATTATAATTTTCATAAAAAAAAGAATTAAACTAAAAATAATTAAATTAGAAAGGGATTTAGGGTTACCTTTGTGACTATTCAGCTTCTCAAAACAGAATTCTCCTTCCTCTCTTCTCAGAACAAGCGGCGGCAGAGACTCTATCTTCTCCGATCAATTTCTATCCTCCCCGGCGAACTCAAGCGGCAAACTCACGGCAGCGATAACTTCACCCTCTCCGACGATACTCTCAGTTCTCAAACTTTCTTCGTGTCTCATCTCCGATTAGAACTCAAGTGACTGCGGCGATGTTCTTCGTCTTATCCGATCAAATCTCTCTGTGAATTGATGAAACAAAACAATATCGTCTCGCCAAGAACACAGCGCCGCTCATACCCTCTCAGTCTCTGCTCTCGCACATCCTTCGGTCAAGCTCTCCGTCTCACACGTTCGATTCACGCTCTCTCACTCACGTCGTTTCTGCGTGTTGTTGCGATGATGACGAAGGTATTGCTTCGTGTTGATTTGCGGTGAGGATTGCCGAAGATTGATGACGAAGGCGTGATGTTGTGCATTCTTGATGCAACTTCGGTAGAGGAACGGTGAATTCAGAGATTGCAATCTCAGAGAAGGTGAAGATGATGAATCGGTAATGACTTCTCTGTAACTTTCCGTTAAACCTTCTCTTGCGGTGATCTTGTTCTTTAAATTGCAGAAATTTGAGAGCGGAGAGATTGAAGATTGATATTGTGACTCTGTATTTGATGAAGATTTCGGTGGCGAGAATCTTGGTATTGAAGATTGTATCGAAGAAGGATTGGAGGTGGCGCTAGATTGGATTAGAGGTGTGGAGAAGGTTGAAGATTGAACTATGGAAAAGATGGATGATGGTGAAGATGAAGATGAAGATGAAGAGATGAAGGCAATGAAGATTGAAGATGATGGTAATGAAGAGAGAGGTTTGTGATTCTGTTACAGGTTGTTGCGATTTTTGTTACACTTCTCTTTTCTAGATTTTCTGGTAGATTGAATTGGAGAGTTTCTGTTGCTTTTCTTGTTGCAGGTGATGAATGAAGGAGAGTGTGAAGAGAATGGTGAAGAGAGTGAAAATTGAAGATTGGTTGTAGAGAGAGTTTGAAGAATGATTGAAGAAGTGTGAATGGATGAAGAGAAGGTTATGATGAATGAAGAATCGAGAGCCAGCTCAGAGATGAAGAATGAACTGTTATATAGAATTTCCCAAGGTTAGTTATCTCTCTCTAATTTTCTATTACAAAGTTTGGCTTTCTGTTATTTCTGTTGGCAGCTAGTAGAAGTTAGTTAGGTTTTTATAACTGAATTTGGTTGATTCTATTTTCAGTTAGTTGTTGGTTGAAGTTTGAGAAACAGTTAGACTGTTAGAAGTTAGTTGCAGAATCGGTTATGCTGTTATGAACTAGAAAATTATGAAAAGCAATCTGTTTGTAAAAAGGATTATTGAAATTGGTTTAATGTGATGGTTTGCACAATAGTATGGGCTTGTGGATTTGTGTGTGGCAGACTGCAGGGGCTAGTTATGTTCTGTTTTTGTTGAATTCTGCAGGGGCTGTTTTGGTATGGAACTGTTTTTATGTTTTGTTCCGTGTGTATGTGATATGATAATGGTTTTGTATTATGCAGGTTTGCTTATAAAAAACTGTATGCATATATGGTGAGGGCAAGGCAGAAGTGGATCATGAAGGTCAAGGGTGCAATATGAAGAGAATGCTTGAAGATTGACTTGGAAGTGGGCTTAGGACATCAAGAAAAGTCTTGGTCAGAGGCCAAATGGTTAAAGGATAGGTGCTGACTTTGGTCAACTGTTTGACCAGAAAGTCAACAGTTGACTAAAGTCAACCATAGGTCAAAATGTGAATTCTTGTGATGATGTATTGTACTTATGTTTTGTAATGGGAATTGGACTTTGGAAATGTAGTTTGACCTTTGAACCTTAGAATAGTGGAGCGATGACTTCTGATTTGAATGTTGACCTTTTCAAATAAACCTTGACTTTTCCTTGTACTTGTAATGAATTTGAATACATGACTTCACTCTTGTACTTTAAGTAGTATATGATTCTTGCATCTTCTCTCATACTCATTTGAATTTTAACTTAAAAACATATACTTTCTTAGATTTCCATCTTTGCAAACTTAGTGAAGCAATCCAAGTGGAATAGTAACCAAAGATATGGATCAACATGAATTTAGTCAAAAGGTCAACTTTGCTTGATGTAGTCAACAACCTTGCAAATAATCTCCACATGTCTTTTTTCCTTAATAAATCAATAACGTCTTTAATTGACTTGCAAGACATTCTTAAGCATGTCGAGACCACCAAATGCCTAGGGAAATAAACCCTAGGTCGAAACATTCCATGTGAATAGAATTCCTCTCATCAAGTGCCTTTCAAGATCTGAACTAATCATAGTCTCGATCATGTGCAAGACGCCATCCTTGAGGAGATAAATAACCTTGCAAAGACCTAAGTGAAACCTCAACTTGCTTTATGACCTTTGATCCCATGCTTTTATATGCTTTATTTAATGAATGAATGCAAAGCTGTGCAAATGCCCTAATGAGGGTATGCAGATGAAATGAGAAGCTTAAGCCAGTTAAAAGTAAAGGGTAGGACAAATTTGGGGTATGACACCTACGAATTCATCGTAGTGTCCCAATGGTTACAGCGTGCATCCAATAGCCTTTGCCTTGCCCAAGGTCTGGGGTTCGAACCCCCCTCAAACCGTTTGTTTTGATTTTATTTTTAACTCATTTTTAGGCGTTTGTTTTCAAATATAATAAGCTAGAGGTGTTTGTTTAACAAGTCATGCGCGTGGTCCAGATGGTAAGTGTTTTGAGTTGTGACCTGGAGGGCGTGAGTTCAAACCCTTTGGGAGACAAAACCATATTTTTTATCACTTTTCCCACTCAATTTCTTCACCACTTTAACCATTTGATTCATACTTCAAATTAAATCATTTTCACTTGATTTTTCACACACTCTTCATTTAATATATCTATTTTATGAACAAACCAAAAAAATCACAAAAAACATTATTTATTTGATATATTTTTATTAGGTTTAAAATAACATATTTTTAAGTGTTTTAAAATATTTTAAATATGGTTTTCACTTGATTTCCAAAACCTAATCTCTTGTAAATATTTTTGTGATAAAACCCTAATCATTTAGGTCTTAATTAGGTATAGACTTTGTCTTTATCCTAATTAAGTTGTTTTTTTTCAATTTTCAAACTGTTTTCAAACTTCCATTAAATAGATGATCAAGGTTTTCAAACAACAAAACCTTGTATCATTTCAAATCATTTTCCACTGTTTTCTTATAAACAGTAAATAAATCTTTGGGCCTCTAATAGAGTGTAAGTCCCAACCCCTTTTCATTTTATTTTTAAATACAGTCAATAAAACTATTTTCACCACAGTATTTCATTTCAGTTAACTGTTTCTTATAAACAGTAAATAAATCTTTGGGCCTCTAATAGAGTGTAAGACCCAGCACCTTTTTCTTTTCATAGTTTGTTTTTCAAAACTGTTTTTACAAAATCTTCTTTCTGTTTTTCAAAATATTCTTCTGGTATTTGAAGGGCATTATTCCCGGTGAAACTCTTCAGATACCTATGTGACCTATGTCCATCTTCACTTCTTCTGTTTTTTTCAAAAAAAACTTTAACTATTTATCATAAATATTCAACTATTATCAATAAACAAGAAACTGCTGGTAAGGCTTTGTACATACATCTTCAAAGGCCTCCACTCCATCCAGGTTAGGCTTTACAAGCTTTCAATTTACAGTCTTTATTTAAATTACTGTCAAATATAAACTATTTATATATTAGGATTACGTCTGAGTGTAAACCTTAGGACAGTTAAACTATATATTATTATAGGACTATGGCCTAGGATTGAGAATGTCTTCCCGGTGAAGGCTCTTTCCTAATTAGAGATCTTCAGTTCAAATCCTCAAGATGAATTATTGCCGGTGAAACATCTTGAAAAAGCCTTAGAACCGAAACTAGGATACATCCATCCAAGAGGAATTATTCTCGGTGAAACCTCTTACCCATTTGCTTAGAGCCAAAATAAGTTCAAAACCACATAGCTTTCTCTTGTGCTATAAAAAGGACCCTCGATGACCCTCGATTAGCCTCCTCTTGGGCTTTGTACAAGGACCCACAGGCTTCTTAAAAGCATTCCCAGCTTCCTCTCGAGCTTGTATACAAGGACCCATCAGGTTTCTTATAAACATAGGAACAGGTCTCTAGTCACCTTCTAGCCTACCCTGGTGAGTTTCTACCATTCTTTAAACCAGACTTTAAACAATCTAAGAATGTCTCAATCTCACATTGAGTACCCCTTTTGGAATGAGAGACATGGACAGTCTCTCTCACTCTTATCTTCATTAATTTCCCTTAGCAGAGTCTAGGATCCATAATTGTTTATTTTCAGTCAATGTCAGCCTTAAATCTTGGGCTTTAAACAAGAAGTCTCAACTAGATAATCCTTCTGCCATTTATCCATAAATTCCCTGGAAAGGGTCAGCCTCCATTCATTCATTCTTTCAAAAGATAAACTCTCAAGCAGAGTAAAACCCCTGGAAAGGGTTAGCCTCCAAAATCACTCCCTTAAATCCAAATTCCCTGGAAAGGGCTAGCTTCCAAAAATTAAGCTCTTCAAAAAGATAATCTCCCCAGTCTCATTCAGTAAAAGACAAATTCCCCAGTGGAATCATCTCCTAGAGTCAATAAAATAATAAATCAATCAAAAGCCTCAAGCTTGGGCCTCATACAAGCCAGCTAAAGTCAGATCTTTTATACAGTAGATAGATATAGCTTATCTCTATAGAGAGATCTTTCTCCTATCTCACCACATTCAAACAAACAAACATTACATTACATTTTAATTTTAATCAGTCTCCCATTTAGGATTTTGAAAGGGATGCTCTGGCAGTAAACCCAGGCATGTGGTAACTTTCCCTAATTTGGTTGAGCACCTTTCTTTCATTCAAGACGCAGTTGACTGGTATACTTGCACATACACAAGTAAGGTCCCCCTCTTGAATGAAATGAATTCATTTATTATGTCACTCTTTTAATGTTTATGGTGGAATAGTAGAAATACCTCTCTGTAAAGATGATTTCATGTCTCTTTACTGTAAATAGAGATTTAATTCAAGCTTCAACCTTGAGCTTCAAGCAAGGCACCAAAAATAAGTAATTTCCCTAATTAGTTCTCCGAACTACAAAAAGCTCTGACTTCCATTAGGGATATGTAGGCATGAGGTTCACAAGGAATCTCAACGAGCTAATAAAAAACCAAAAATATAGTCAGTTTGCCTTTCTTTTAATTCAATTCAATTCTCTCTCCTAACACAAAGGAGAAACTTTCCCAATCAATAAGCAACAAACACAAACACATAGACACATAGAAGGTTCCCGTAGAGTACTACGGATATGTAGGGTGCTTAAACTCTTCCCTATGTATAACCGACCTCCCGGACTCCAGAATTTCTAGTCTAGGTGAATCCCCACACTTAGCAAACTCCTAGGGTTTATTTGAGATCTTTTTCCCCTTTCCTACGGGTAGGATAATTAAAAAGTTCGTGTGATATTGTAGGAAGAACTGAAACAAAATTCATCCCGCCACGGGCGTATTCTCCTTCCGAATTTCGCGTGAAGGGTCTAGCGTGCCGTCCTCCTAAGTGAAACGGGGAGGTAAAAAAAACGACACCACACCCTGTAACCTCTATATATACTAGAAATGAAAATGAGAAAGGTATCAACCAAAATTTATTGACATGGTATCAACCTAGTCGGTTGAACTTGTGATTTTTTTTATTGTGATCGTGTTTAGTTCTTTTTCTTCTCTATCCGCGATAACATCCCTGTCGCTCGAGTTTTGGTGTTCATCGTCTCTGGGTCGTGATCGATCATCTTGGAATTTTTATGCGGACTCATACAATTGTCGTGGTAAATCTCTCTTGGATTTAAGGTTTCTTTTTGCTATTACAATCTTGATTTTTGGTTCTTGTTGCTTGTGTCTCTTGGTTGTTTAGCCACTCCTTCCAATTCGTGGAGCTGGATTTTGTTTGTTTATTACTGTGTTCGTGGTGTTGCGGTTTCTAATTGATAGTTCAAAGATTGCGTTCTGGATTTGATTCTTGTTGCTGTGCGTGGGATTTTCTTCTTCTTTTAAGTGGGCTTGCTGTAAGTGATTGATCAAATTGCTTCTAATTGGTTGGAAATTGTTTCATTGATTTAATTGTTAATATTATTATTATAATAATAAAAATTATAATAATCAAATAATTGGTGAGATTGTACCTAGTAGCATAATATTTCAGATGGCTTTCGAAAAAGAAAGAGAAAATTTTGTGTTTGTTTTACCGGCAAGAATTATTCTACATGTGAATTTTAGTTCAAGATGTATGTTAAAGGAAATGGATTATGGAGTCATCTAGATGATGTATCTAAAACACTGACGGAGAAAACGGCTTTAGATACGTGGGAAACTAAAGATGCTCAAGTCATCACTTCGATTCTCAGTAGTATTGATCCTCAAATGATCAATAATTTGCGCTCCTTTTCAACTGCTCAAAAAATATGGAATTATCTGAAGCGCATTTACAACTAGGACTATTCGGAAAAACATTTTCAGTTGGAGCTAGACATAGCCAACTACAAACAAGGTGATTTGTCTATTCAAGAATACTATTCTGGTTTTTTTGAATTTGTGGACAGAACACTTTGCTCTTATACATGCCGATGATCCCAAGACTTCTCTCGCGGCTATTCAAGAAGTCTAGAACACAAGTAGCCGAGATCAATTTCTCATGAAACTTCGCCCAAAATTTGAAGTTGCCAGAGGTGCTTTGGTGAATAGGAAACCCGTTCCTTCTTTAGATACATGTGTGGGAGAACTTCTAAGGGAGGAACAACATCATATTGCTCAAGGAGCCATGTCTCATGCAGATGTTATTTCCGAGCCTATGACGGTTGCATATGCTGCTCAAAGTAAAGGTAAAGGTCGTGATATGAGACAGCTTCAATGCTTCTCTTGCAAACAATTTAGACATATTTCGCGTAGCTGCAATAAGAAGTTTTGTAATTATTATAAACAGCAGGGACATATTATCTTTGAGTGTCCCACACGTCCTCCACGACCAGCAAAACGTTCGGTGCATACATTCCATGGAACTACAAATTCTACAGTTGATCCTTCTAATAGTAGTGCATCAAACAGTGGTACTATACATCCTAAATTGATTCAACAAATGGTACTTTATAATGGTAATCAGCAAATTCAAATTCCTGATGGTAATAAACTCTCTATCACTAATGTTGGTGACATAAACTCTAACTTTCGAGACATGCTTGTGTCACCCAGACTTGATTCCAATTTATTGTCGGTTGGCCAATTGGTGGATAACAATTGTAATGTTAATTTTTCTCGTGTTGGTTGTCTTGTGCAGGATTAATTGTTTGGGAAGGTGATCGCGAAGGGGCCTAAAGTAGGAAGATTGTTTCCACTCCAGATCCTGAATTGATTCAACAAATGGCACTTTCTTCTCTTTCGGCCTTGGGAATTCAAGGTAAGTCTTCTAATGTTTCTCAACCGTGGTTTCTTGATTCTAGTGCATCGAATCACATGATGGGTTCCTCTGAATACTTGCACAATTTGTATTCTTATAATGGTAATCAGCAAATTCAAATTCCTGATTGTAACAAACTCTCTATCACTGATGTTGGTGACATAAACTCTAACTTTCGAGACGTGCTTGTATCACCCATACTTGATTCCAATTTATTGTCGGTTGGCCAATTGGTGGATAACAATTGTAATGTTAATTTTTATCTTGTTGGTTGTCTTGTGCAGTAACAAGTGTCGGGGAAGGTGACCGCGAAGGGGCCTAAAGTAGGAAGATTGTTTCCGCTCCAGTTTACTTCTAGTCATTTATCTTTTGCTTGTAATACTGTTTTGAACTCTTACGAGAATTGGCATAAAAAATTGGGCCATCCAAATTCTGTTATTTTGTCTCAAAATTTAAAACTGGTTTGTTGGAAGATAAACATGTTTGCAATGCGTCTATTTCCTGTTCTGTTTGCAAATTGGCTAAAAGTAAAACACTTCCTTTTCCGTCAGGTGCTCATCGTGCATCTCATGCTCACTATAAATATTTTGTCACATTTATTGATGACTACAGTCGTTTTACTTGGGTATATTTTCTCCGATCTAAGTCTGAAGTGTTTTCTATGTTTCAGAAGTTTTTGACGTATGCTGAAATTCAATTTCAAGCAAGTATTAAAATTATTCGATCTGACTCTGGAGGTGAGTATATGTCTCATGAGTTTCAGTAGTACCTTCAACAAAAAGGGATCTTGTCTCAACGATCTTGTCCCAATACCCCCCAACAAAACGAGATGGCAGAGCGAAAGAATCGTCATTTGCTTGATGTAACACGCACCTTACTTCTTCAAGCTTCTGTGCCATCCTGATTTTGGGTAGAGGCTCTTACCACAGCCATATTCTTGATCAATCGTCTTCCTTACACGGTTAATGATTTTGATTCTCCCTTCTTTCGTCTTTTTAAAATTCAGCCTGATTATAGTAATTTACATACTTTTGGATGTGTGTGTTTTGTTCACTTACCTCCGTTTGAACAAAATAAGCTTGGAGCACAATCTAATAATGTGCATTTATCGGGTATAACAACTCTCATAAGGGTTTTGTGTGTTATGATATTTCTAATCACTGCTTTCGAGTTTCTCGGAATGTTACATTTTTTGATAATCAATATATGTTTCATTCTCTTTCTCCTGCCATAAATGATATTGTTGTTCTTCCTAATTTGTCTTGTATGCCTCGATCTATAGAACGTTACAAACCAGGAATCACATATTTCAGACAAGGTCGCATACAAGTTCATACCGCCCCTCCCAACACAGATCCGCCACCAGATCCTGAACTGGTTGAACCACAAAGTTCTGGTCGAATATCTAAAGTACCAGATAGATATTCACCAGACAGGTATGATTCCTCACATACTTCTCTGACTGCATCATTGTCTAGCATATCTATTCCTACTTGTTATGCACAGACTGTTACAGATGTGCGTTGGATAAAAGCAATGAATGAGGAACTTCAAGCTCTTCAAGATAATTTTACCTGGGATATTCTATCTTGTCCCCCTGATATCAAACCCATAGGTTGCAAATGGGTGTATTCGGTGAAACTGAATTCTGATGGGTCTCTCAATCGTTTCAAGGCTCGATTAGTTGCCTTAGGAAATAAGCAAGAATATGGAATTGATTATGATGAGACATTTGCACTGGTTTCCAAAATGACATTTGTTCATACGATACTCTCTATAGCCGCTTCTAACGGGTGGTCTCTTTATGAAATGGATGTGAAAAATGCTTTTCTTCATGGTGACCTAACGAAATATATTTATATGACTCCTTCCCAAGGTTTATTCTTGTCATCTAAGGGTGTGTGCAAGCTCAAACGTTCCTGATACGGTTTGAAACAAGCGCTTAGAGCAAGGGTTCCTAGTCTCCAATCGGCTAATCCAGTGGATACTTCTCTTGAGGTTAATGTTAAATATCATCGTGATGATGGTGATCTCTGTAACGCCCGGAAATCCAATTGTCGTGGTAAATCTCTCTTGGATTTAAGGTTTCTTTTTGCTATTACAATCTTGATTTTTGGTTCTTGTTGCTTGTGTCTCTTGGTTGTTTAGCCACTCCTTCCAATTCGTGGAGCTGGATTTTGTTTGTTTATTACTGTGTTTGTGGTGTTGCGGTTTCTAATTGATAGTTCAAAGATTGCGTTCAGGATTTGATTCTTGTTGCTGTGCGTGGGATTTTCTTCTTCTTGTAAGTGGGCTTGCTGTAAGTGATTGATCAAATTGCTTCTAATTGGTTGGAAATTGTTTCATTGATTTAATTGTTAATATTATTATTATAATAATAAAAATTATAATAATCAAATAATTGGTGAGATTGTACCTAGTAGCATAATATTTCAGATGGCTTTCGAAAAAGAAAGAGAAAATTTTGTGTTTGTTTTACCGGCAAGAATTATTCTACATGTGAATTTTAGTTCAAGATGTATGTTAAAGGAAATGGATTATGGAGTCATCTAGATGATGTATCTAAAACACTGACGGAGAAAACGGCTTTAGATACGTGGGAAACTAAAGATGCTCAAGTCATCACTTCGATTCTCAGTAGTATTGATCCTCAAATGATCAATAATTTGCGCTCCTTTTCAACTGCTCAAGAAATATGGAATTATCTGAAGCGCATTTACAACTAGGACTATTCGGAAAAACATTTTCAGTTGGAGCTAGACATAGCCAACTACAAACAAGGTGATTTGTCTATTCAAGAATACTATTCTGGTTTTTTTGAATTTGTGGACAGAACACTTTGCTCTTATACATGCCGATGATCCCAAGACTTCTCTCGCGGCTATTCAAGAAGTCTAGAACACAAGTAGCCGAGATCAATTTCTCATGAAACTTCGCCCAAAATTTGAAGTTGCCAGAGGTGCTTTGGTGAATAGGAAACCCGTTCCTTCTTTAGATACATGTGTGGGAGAACTTCTAAGGGAGGAACAACATCATATTGCTCAAGGAGCCATGTCTCATGCAGATGTTATTTCCGAGCCTATGACGGTTGCATATGCTGCTCAAAGTAAAGGTAAAGGTCGTGATATGAGACAGCTTCAATGCTTCTCTTGCAAACAATTTAGACATATTTCGCGTAGCTGCAATAAGAAGTTTTGTAATTATTATAAACAGCAGGGACATATTATCTTTGAGTGTCCCACACGTCCTCCACGACCAGCAAAACGTTCGGTGCAGACATTCCATGGAACTACAAATTCTACAGTTGATCCTTCTAATAGTAGTGCATCAAACAGTGGTACTATACATCCTAAATTGATTCAACAAATGGTACTTTATAATGGTAATCAGCAAATTCAAATTCCTGATGGTAATAAACTCTCTATCACTAATGTTGGTGACATAAACTCTAACTTTCGAGACATGCTTGTGTCACCCAGACTTGATTCCAATTTATTGTCGGTTGGCCAATTGGTGGATAACAATTGTAATGTTAATTTTTCTCGTGTTGGTTGTCTTGTGCAGGATTAATTGTTTGGGAAGGTGATCGCGAAGGGGCCTAAAGTAGGAAGATTGTTTCCACTCCAGATCCTGAATTGATTCAACAAATGGTACTTTCTTCTCTTTCGGCCTTGGGAATTCAAGGTAAGTCTTCTAATGTTTCTCAACCGTGGTTTCTTGATTCTAGTGCATCGAATCACATGATGGGTTCCTCTGAATACTTGCACAATTTGTATTCTTATAATGGTAATCAGCAAATTCAAATTCCTGATTGTAACAAACTCTCTATCACTGATGTTGGTGACATAAACTCTAACTTTCGAGACGTGCTTGTATCACCCATACTTGATTCCAATTTATTGTCGGTTGGCCAATTGGTGGATAACAATTGTAATGTTAATTTTTATCTTGTTGGTTGTCTTGTGCAGTAACAAGTGTCGGGGAAGGTGACCGCGAAGGGGCCTAAAGTAGGAAGATTGTTTCCGCTCCAGTTTACTTCTAGTCATTTATCTTTTGCTTGTAATACTGTTTTGAACTCTTACGAGAATTGGCATAAAAAATTGGGCCATCCAAATTCTGTTATTTTGTCTCAAAATTTAAAACTGGTTTGTTGGAAGATAAACATGTTTGCAATGCGTCTATTTCCTGTTCTGTTTGCAAATTGGCTAAAAGTAAAACACTTCCTTTTCCGTCAGGTGCTCATCGTGCATCTCATGCTCACTATAAATATTTTGTCACATTTATTGATGACTACAGTCGTTTTACTTGGGTATATTTTCTCCGATCTAAGTCTGAAGTGTTTTCTATGTTTCAGAAGTTTTTGACGTATGCTGAAATTCAATTTCAAGCAAGTATTAAAATTATTCGATCTGACTCTGGAGGTGAGTATATGTCTCATGAGTTTCAGTAGTACCTTCAACAAAAAGGGATCTTGTCTCAACGATCTTGTCCCAATACCCCCCAACAAAACGAGATGGCAGAGCGAAAGAATCGTCATTTGCTTGATGTAACACGCACCTTACTTCTTCAAGCTTCTGTGCCATCCTGATTTTGGGTAGAGGCTCTTACCACAGCCATATTCTTGATCAATCGTCTTCCTTACACGGTTAATGATTTTGATTCTCCCTTCTTTCGTCTTTTTAAAATTCAGCCTGATTATAGTAATTTACATACTTTTGGATGTGTGTGTTTTGTTCACTTACCTCCGTTTGAACAAAATAAGCTTGGAGCACAATCTAATAATGTGCATTTATCGGGTATAACAACTCTCATAAGGGTTTTGTGTGTTATGATATTTCTAATCACTGCTTTCGAGTTTCTCGGAATCTTACATTTTTTGATAATCAATATATGTTTCATTCTCTTTCTCCTGCCATAAATGATATTGTTGTTCTTCCTAATTTTTCTTGTATGCCTCGATCTATAGAACGTTACAAACCAGGAATCACATATTTCAGACAAGGTCGCATACAAGTTCATACCGCCCCTCCCAACACAGATCCGCCACCAGATCCTGAACTGGTTGAACCACAAAGTTCTTGTCGAATATCTAAAGTACCAGATAGATATTCACCAGACAGGTATGATTCCTCACATACTTCTCTGACTGCCTCATTGTCTAGCATATCTATTCCTACTTGTTATGCACAGACTGTTACAGATGTGCGTTGGATAAAAGCAATGAATGAGGAACTTCAAGCTCTTCAAGATAACTTTACCTGGGATATTCTATCTTGTCCCCCTGATATCAAACCCATAGGTTGCAAATGGGTGTATTCGGTGAAACTGAATTCTGATGGGTCTCTCAATCGTTTCAAGGCTCGATTAGTTGCCTTAGGAAATAAGCAAGAATATGGAATTGATTATGATGAGACATTTGCACTGGTTTCCAAAATGACATTTGTTCATATGATACTCTCTATAGCCGCTTCTAACGGGTGGTCTCTTTATGAAATGGATGTGAAAAATGCTTTTCTTCATGGTGACCTAACGAAATATATTTATATGACTCCTTCCCAAGGTTTATTCTTGTCATCTAAGGGTGTGTGCAAGCTCAAATGTTCCTGATACGGTTTGAAACAAGCGCTTAGAGCAAGGGTTCCTGGTCTCCAATCGGCTAATCTAGTGGATACTTCTCTTGAGGTTAATGTTAAATATCATCGTGATGATGGTGATCTCTGTAACGCCCGGAAATCCGATTACTTGCTTAATTTAGACGTTTGGAGTGTTTAGTGAAATTTTCGTATTTTGGGATGATTTAGTCTGTATTAGTTCAGGATAGCGGATCGATAATTAATCGGAAATTTTAATATTTTTAGTATTAGAAATTTTATTAGAGTGACGTGTAACATTTTGGGAATTTTCCGAGTAAATAAAATTAGACCGTAAAATATGAGGTAAATAGTAAATAGGGAGTTTAATGAAAATAAATTAGATGGGCTGAGTGATATTATGTTGTACGTGTAATTTGGTTTTGACCCAAATTGGAATAATTGAGAAGTGAGGATACACTTAGGTTTTTAGAAACTCAGTAACATAACATTTGGGAAAAAAGAGAAGGACGACAGAGAGAAGAGGAAAATTGGAAAAGAAAAGAGATACGAGAATTATGTCGTGAATAGAAAAACTGATGAATTACGCGAAGTCGGAAAGCTTGGATTCAACCGAAATTGTAGAGCAGACTCCGAATATAAGGTAAGGGTGGGGTTCTTGCTCTATAAACGGGGATATGATGGACCATATGTGGGGTTTAGGGATTTAATATTATCTCTGTGTATTGGTATAATTTTGTTGTCTGTGATGTCGCTGTGTGAATTTTCTGGGAATTATTCGTAGAAATTGTTGCTGTGTAGTAATTGAACTGCATTTGTTATTTGTGAATTTGGATGCAATTGGAACTTTTAATCGATGATAATTTTCTGGTTGTGAATTCTGGGGAATAGAGATAGTTTGTGAGTTAAAAACAGAGACCGTAATTGATAAACCAAGTATGAAAATAGAAGAAAATTATAAGGGACGGAGGCCTTGGAAAGGGGACGCACGTCCCAAATGTAGTTAAAGGGGAGAGGGTCCCACACTGAAGGTGGGACGGGAGGTTAACTATAATGGGCGAGCCCCTTTTAGGTGACATGGGAGTCCCTTAAGGGACGGTCACCATACAGGTGGGACGGGAGTCCCACTTTATTAAGTAGTGCACCTTTTCATTTAATTTATTATAAACTAAAGTTGTTTAATTAACAATACAAAATAAAAATATATTGATAGGGAAGAGAATAACTGGTGATTAAATCACATGCAACATTATAACTAAATTAGATCAAACTATATATATACTTGTACTTGCGTAACTAATATATAGGTATTAATAACATCACCTGCTACCTTCCATTTAAATTTGATACTAGTTCTATATGGGAAATAAATTATACTGGTAACAATAATCACACTTAGAACCAAAAATTAATGCTATACCCCTAATTTCAAAAATAAACATATATCTTTATCACAATCATGATGTGATTAGAACAAAATAATTAAACGGGGCCACGTTAAAAATTTATATAATGATTTAATAATATAATAACAATAATAATAGTTAGTAATAATTATAATAATAATGGTAATAGTAATAATAATTTAGACTTAGAAACATTTATATAGTGGAATTAATCTAACAGGTATAATGAATTAGAGGGATAATAATTGGGAACAGTGCAGAGCTAATATTAGTAGCATAATAAGAAATAAATAACAGGCTGAGATACTTTTAGCCGGGTGAATTTTGAAGTGACCGTTTTGATTCTAAATCTTGTTAGTGAGTAGGAATATAATAATAGACGGGAAAATATATAGCGAGTCGAATAATAATAGGAGTGTTTCGGAATAATCCGATAATTGTTGTGCTTGCGGTGTTTTTGGTAATGTTGCGACATGACATATTTTCCTGAGTTTTGTGAAGCATGGCGATGTTTGCGTGAATTATCTGTGATGAATTATTGTTGTTGATTTGTCGTGTGATATATTGTGACGTTGCGATGAGTTTTGTGAATTATTGCGAAGTGCAGGATGTAAGGTGACAGTTGTTTATCAATAATTGTTGATATATTGTGACGATGTTTGGCGACGTGTTTGTGATATAGGTGTATGCCTCGCGACGTTGTTTTGCGATGTTTGTGATTTGTTGCATTTCATCAGTGTCTTATGATTTTCCTGTTTTAGCGACGACCTGGATTGGCAAACAGCAACGAAGGCTTATGCCTATTTTGATGCCTCTATTATTTGGCAATTGGCGATGGGGGCTGAAGCCCTGGGTACCTCATGCATGTGCATTAGTTAGAGTCGCATTTCATTTGAGTGATTACGATGTGATGTGTTTTTGATGCGTGAATTTATGTGACTTGTTGTGAACTTTGAATATGATCTTATGTGAGATATTGTGACTTGTGTTGTTGATTGAAACAGTGAAGTAAACTAGACGGTAACGATTATACCACAAAGCGATAATTATTATAACTTGAACCTGAATATACTGTTTATCATCACCCTGGTTATATTGTTTGATATCTCACCCATTTCTTTTGTTTTGCCGTTACCTTTATACTGGTAACGTGCAGGTGATAGCTTCGATGAAGATTAAGATGTTGTGAGTCAAGTCGGTGGTCGCTCTGATACGTAGCACTCGGGGGGATAAACAATTGTTTTAATTATTGTTTTTATTATTTGTTATGTTTGCTGGATTTTAGTGATGTTTTACTTTGGTTTATGACTCAAAGTTGTTTTGTCAAAATGCTATGAATAAAATAAGTTTTGTGAGGTTTGATGATTCCGCTGCGAGTTAAAATAATTGTTTTGGACAAAGTTATTTTTTTAAGATTAATTAAATTGTCGTTTATGTTATGTGATATGTATCTATATGAAGGCAAGTAAGCCTTAAATGTTTTTGAAATGACGAATATGTGATACCTCAAATGAACTTGTTTGGAGTTTATACTGTGATTTTTCCGTATAATTTATCGGGTAGATTTGGGGTGTTACATTAGTGGTATCAGAGCAGGTCGGTCCGTTCGGCTAGAGTCGTCTAATTGTTGTTTATCCCTTAGTACACGAAAAGTGTGTACAACACTATCGGCACTTGTTGTCTTCGAATTTCTTGTTGCAGGAGTTGGTTTGAAACTAAGTAGGGGAGAAGCTATGCTTCTCGGTTATGCTTCGGTTGTAAGTTGTTGGTGCAATGTACTTCTTAAGAAGACAGTGCAAGTATTGCTGGAGCTTGCTGACATGGAATTAAGATTTTGGTTGTTAATTAAGTTGGAGCATCATGGAAATAAGAATTTTGTTGAATGATTAGTATGTTAGATTTAAACCTTGTTGAGTTCGATTGTTTCGAAGGATTAGTAGTTAGAGTGTTGTCAAGCACAACTTGGGGGTCGGAGAGTTGGAAACTAGAATGAAATTAAGGATGGTGGTGTTGGGGAAATTTCGAGGACGAAAATCTTTTAAGTTGAGGAGAGTTGTAACGTCCGGAAATTCGATTACTTGCTTAATTTAGACGTTTGGAGTGTTTAGTGAAATTTTCGTATTTTGGGATGATTTAGTCGGTATTAGTTCAGGATAGCGGATCGATAATTAATCGGAAATTTTAATATTTTTAGTATTAGAAATATTATTAGAGTGACGTGTATCGTTTTGAGAATTTTCCGAGTAAATAAAATTAGACCGTAAAATATAAGGTAAAGAGTAAATAGGGAGTTTAATGAAAATAAATTAGATGGGCTGAGTGATATTATGTTGTACGTGTAATTTGGTTTTGGCCCAAATTGGAATAATTGAGAAGTGAGGATACACTTAGGTTTTTAGAAACTCAGTAACATAACATTTGGGAAAAAAGAGAAGGACGACAGAGAGAAGAGGAAAATTGGAAAAGAAAAGAGATACGAGAATTATGCCGTGAATAGAAAAACTGATGAATTATGCGAAGTCGGAAAGCATGGATTCAACCGAAATTGTAGAGCAGACTCCGAATATAAGCTAAGGGTGGGGTTCTTGCTCTATAAACGGGGATATGATGGACCATATGTGGGGTTTAGGGATTTAATATTATCTCTGTGTATTGGTATAATTTTGTTGTCTGTGATGTCGCTGTGTGAATTTTCTGGGAATTATTCGTAGAAATTGTTGCTGTGTAGTAATTGAACTGCATTTGTTATTTGTGAATTTGGATGCAATTGGAACTTTTAATCGATGATAATTTTCTGGTTGTGAATTCTGGGGAATAGAAATAGTTTGTGAGTTAAAAACAGAGACCGTAATTGATAAACCGAGTCTGAAAATAGAAGAAAATTATAAGGGACGGAGGCCTTGGAAAGGGGACGCACGTCCCAAATGTAGTTAAAGGGGAGAGGGTCCCACACTGAAGGTGGGACGGGAGGTTAACTATAATGGGCGAGCCCCTTTTAGGTGACATGGGAGTCCCTTAAGGGACGGTCACCATACAGGTGGGACGGGAGTCCCACTTTATTAAGTAGTGCACCTTTTCATTTAATTTATTATAAACTAAAGTTGTTTAATTAACAATACAAAATAAAAATATATTGATAGGGAAGAGAATAACTGGTGATTAAATCACATGCAACATTATAACTAAATTAGATCAAACTATATATATACTTGTACTTGCGTAACTAATATATAGGTATTAATAACATCACCTGCTACCTTCCATTTAAATTTGATACTAGTTCTATATGGGAAATAAATTATACTGGTAACAATAATCACACTTAGAACCAAAAATTAATGCTATACCCCTAATTTCAAAAATAAACATATATCTTTATCACAATCATGATGTGATTAGAACAAAATAATTAAACGGGGCCACGTTAAAAATTTATATAATGATTTAATAATATAATAACAATAATAATAGTTAGTAATAATTATAATAATAATGGTAATAGTAATAATAATTTAGACTTAGAAACATTTATATAGTGGAATTAATCTAACAGGTATAATGAATTAGAGGGATAATAATTGGGAACAGTGCAGAGCTAATATTAGTAGCATAATAAGAAATAAATAACAGGCTGAGATACTTTTAGCCGGGTGAATTTTGAAGTGACCGTTTTGATTCTAAATCTTGTTAGTGAGTAGGAATATAATAATAGACGGGAAAATATATAGCGAGTCGAATAATAATAGGAGTGTTTCGGAATAATCCGATAGTTGTTGTGCTTGCGGTGTTTTTGGTAATGTTGCGACGTGACATATTTTCCTGAGTTTTGTGAAGCATGGCGATGTTTGCGTGAATTATCTGTGATGAATTATTGTTGTTGATTTGTCGTGTGATATATTGTGACGTTGCGATGAGTTTTGTGAATTATTGCGAAGTGCAGGATGTAAGGTGATAGTTGTTTATCAATAATTGTTGATATATTGTGACGATGTTTGGCGACGTGTTTGTGATATAGGTGTATGCCTCGCGACGTTTTTTTGCGATGTTTGTGATTTGTTGCATTTCATCAGTGTCTTATGATTTGCCTGTTTTAGCGACGACCTGGATTGGCAAACAGCAACGAAGGCTTATGCCTATTTTGATGCCTCTATTATTTGGCAATTGGCGATGGGGGCTGAAGCCCTGGGTACCTCATGCATGTGCATTAGTTAGAGTCGCATTTCATTTGAGTGATTACGATGTTATGTGTTTTTGATGCGTGAATTTATGTGACTTGTTGTGAACTTTGAATATGATCTTATGTGAGATATTGTGACTTGTGTTGTTGATTGAAACAGTGAAGTAAACTAGACGGTAACGATTATACCACAAAGCTATAATTATTATAACTTGAACCTGAATATACTGTTTATCATCACCCTGGTTATATTGTTTGATATCTCACCCATTTCTTTTGTTTTGCCGTTACCTTTATACTGGTAACGTGCAGGTGATAGCTTCGATGAAGATTAAGATGTTGTGAGTCAAGTCGGTGGTCGCTCTGATACGTAGCACTCGGGGGGATAAACAATTGTTTTAATTATTGTTTTTATTATTTGTTATGTTTGCTGGATTTTAGTGATGTTTTACTTTGGTTTATGACTCAAAGTTGTTTTGTCAAAATGCTATGAATAAAATAAATTTTGTGAGGTTTGATGATTCCGCTGCGAGTTAAAATAATTGTTTTGGACAAAGTTATTTTTTTAAGATTAATTAAATTGTCGTTTATGTTATGTGATATGTATCTATATGAAGGCAAGTAAGCCTTAAATGTTTTTGAAATGACGAATATGTGATACCTCAAATGAACTTGTTTGGAGTTTATACTGTGATTTTTCCGTATAATTTATCGGGTAGATTTGGGGTGTTACATTAGTGGTATCAGAGCAGGTCGGTCCGTTCGGCTAGAGTCGTCTAATTGTTGTTTATCCCTTAGTACACGAAAAGTGTGTACAACACTATCGGCACTTGTTGTCTTCGAATTTCTTGTTGCAGGAGTTGGTTTGAAACTAAGTAGGGGAGAAGCTATGCTTCTCGGTTATGTTTCGGTTGTAAGTTGTTGGTGCAATGTACTTCTTAAGAAGACAGTGCAAGTATTGCTGGAGCTTGTTGACATGGAATTAAGATTTTGGTTGTTAATTAAGTTGGAGCATCATGGAAATAAGAATTTTGTTGAATGATTAGTATGTTAGATTTAAACCTTGTTGAGTTCGATTGTTTCGAAGGATTAGTAGTTAGAGTGTTGTCAAGCACAACTTGGGGGTCGGAGAGTTGGAAACTAGAATGAAATTAAGGATGGTGGTGTTGGGGAAATTTCGAGGACGAAAATCTTTTAAGTTGAGGAGAGTTGTAACGTCCGGAAATTCGATTACTTGCTTAATTTAGACGTTTGGAGTGTTTAGTGAAATTTTCGTATTTTGGGATGATTTAGTCGGTATTAGTTCAGGATAGCGGATCGATAATTAATCGGAAATTTTAATATTTTTAGTATTAGAAATATTATTAGAGTGACGTGTATCGTTTTGAGAATTTTCCGAGTAAATAAAATTAGACCGTAAAATATAAGGTAAAGAGTAAATAGGGAGTTTAATGAAAATAAATTAGATGGGCTGAGTGATATTATGTTGTACGTGTAATTTGGTTTTGGCCCAAATTGGAATAATTGAGAAGTGAGGATACACTTAGGTTTTTAGAAACTCAGTAACATAACATTTGGGAAAAAAGAGAAGGACGACAGAGAGAAGAGGAAAATTGGAAAAGAAAAGAGATACGAGAATTATGCCGTGAATAGAAAAATTGATGAATTATGCGAAGTCGGAAAGCATGGATTCAACCGAAATTGTAGAGCAGACTCCGAATATAAGCTAAGGGTGGGGTTCTTGCTCTATAAACGGGGATATGATGGACCATATGTGGGGTTTAGGGATTTAATATTATCTCTGTGTATTGGTATAATTTTGTTGTCTGTGATGTCGCTGTGTGAATTTTCTGGGAATTATTCGTAGAAATTGTTGCTGTGTAGTAATTGAACTGCATTTGTTATTTGTGAATTTGGATGCAATTGGAACTTTTAATCGATGATAATTTTCTGGTTGTGAATTCTGGGGAATAGAAATAGTTTGTGAGTTAAAAACAGAGACCGTAATTGATAAACCGAGTCTGAAAATAGAAGAAAATTATAAGGGACGGAGGCCTTGGAAAGGGGACGCACGTCCCAAATGTAGTTAAAGGGGAGAGGGTCCCACACTGAAGGTGGGACGGGAGGTTAACTATAATGGGCGAGCCCCTTTTAGGTGACATGGGAGTCCCTTAAGGGACGGTCACCATACAGGTGGGACGGGAGTCCCACTTTATTAAGTAGTGCACCTTTTCATTTAATTTATTATAAACTAAAGTTGTTTAATTAACAATACAAAATAAAAATATATTGATAGGGAAGAGAATAACTGGTGATTAAATCACATGCAACATTATAACTAAATTAGATCAAACTATATATATACTTGTACTTGCGTAACTAATATATAGGTATTAATAACATCACCTGCTACCTTCCATTTAAATTTGATACTAGTTCTATATGGGAAATAAATTATACTGGTAACAATAATCACACTTAGAACCAAAAATTAATGCTATACCCCTAATTTCAAAAATAAACATATATCTTTATCACAATCATGATGTGATTAGAACAAAATAATTAAACGGGGCCACGTTAAAAATTTATATAATGATTTAATAATATAATAACAATAATAATAGTTAGTAATAATTATAATAATAATGGTAATAGTAATAATAATTTAGACTTAGAAACATTTATATAGTGGAATTAATCTAACAGGTATAATGAATTAGAGGGATAATAATTGGGAACAGTGCAGAGCTAATATTAGTAGCATAATAAGAAATAAATAACAGGCTGAGATACTTTTAGCCGGGTGAATTTTGAAGTGACCGTTTTGATTCTAAATCTTGTTAGTGAGTAGGAATATAATAATAGACGGGAAAATATATAGCGAGTCGAATAATAATAGGAGTGTTTCGGAATAATCCGATAGTTGTTGTGCTTGCGGTGTTTTTGGTAATGTTGCGACGTGACATATTTTCCTGAGTTTTGTGAAGCATGGCGATGTTTGCGTGAATTATCTGTGATGAATTATTGTTGTTGATTTGTCGTGTGATATATTGTGACGTTGCGATGAGTTTTGTGAATTATTGCGAAGTGCAGGATGTAAGGTGACAGTTGTTTATCAATAATTGTTGATATATTGTGACGATGTTTGGCGACGTGTTTGTGATATAGGTGTATGCCTCGCGACGTTTTTTTGCGATGTTTGTGATTTGTTGCATTTCATCAGTGTCTTATGATTTGCCTGTTTTAGCGACGACCTGGATTGGCAAACAGCAACGAAGGCTTATGCCTATTTTGATGCCTCTATTATTTGGCAATTGGCGATGGGGGCTGAAGCCCTGGGTACCTCATGCATGTGCATTAGTTAGAGTCGCATTTCATTTGAGTGATTACGATGTTATGTGTTTTTGATGCGTGAATTTATGTGACTTGTTGTGAACTTTGAATATGATCTTATGTGAGATATTGTGACTTGTGTTGTTGATTGAAACAGTGAAGTAAACTAGACGGTAACGATTATACCACAAAGCTATAATTATTATAACTTGAACCTGAATATACTGTTTATCATCACCCTGGTTATATTGTTTGATATCTCACCCATTTCTTTTGTTTTGCCGTTACCTTTATACTGGTAACGTGCAGGTGATAGCTTCGATGAAGATTAAGATGTTGTGAGTCAAGTCGGTGGTCGCTCTGATACGTAGCACTCGGGGGGATAAACAATTGTTTTAATTATTGTTTTTATTATTTGTTATGTTTGCTGGATTTTAGTGATGTTTTACTTTGGTTTATGACTCAAAGTTGTTTTGTCAAAATGCTATGAATAAAATAAATTTTGTGAGGTTTGATGATTCCGCTGCGAGTTAAAATAATTGTTTTGGACAAAGTTATTTTTTTAAGATTAATTAAATTGTCGTTTATGTTATGTGATATGTATCTATATGAAGGCAAGTAAGCCTTAAATGTTTTTGAAATGACGAATATGTGATACCTCAAATGAACTTGTTTGGAGTTTATACTGTGATTTTTCCGTATAATTTATCGGGTAGATTTGGGGTGTTACATTAGTGGTATCAGAGCAGGTCGGTCCGTTCGGCTAGAGTCGTCTAATTGTTGTTTATCCCTTAGTACACGAAAAGTGTGTACAACACTATCGGCACTTGTTGTCTTCGAATTTCTTGTTGCAGGAGTTGGTTTGAAACTAAGTAGGGGAGAAGCTATGCTTCTCGGTTATGTTTCGGTTGTAAGTTGTTGGTGCAATGTACTTCTTAAGAAGACAGTGCAAGTATTGCTGGAGCTTGTTGACATGGAATTAAGATTTTGGTTGTTAATTAAGTTGGAGCATCATGGAAATAAGAATTTTGTTGAATGATTAGTATGTTAGATTTAAACCTTGTTGAGTTCGATTGTTTCGAAGGATTAGTAGTTAGAGTGTTGTCAAGCACAACTTGGGGGTCGGAGAGTTGGAAACTAGAATGAAATTAAGGATGGTGGTGTTGGGGAAATTTCGAGGACGAAAATCTTTTAAGTTGAGGAGAGTTGTAACGTCCGGAAATTCGATTACTTGCTTAATTTAGACGTTTGGAGTGTTTAGTGAAATTTTCGTATTTTGGGATGATTTAGTCGGTATTAGTTCAGGATAGCGGATCGATAATTAATCGGAAATTTTAATATTTTTAATATTAGAAATATTATTAGAGTGACGTGTATCGTTTTGAGAATTTTCCGAGTAAATAAAATTAGACCGTAAAATATAAGGTAAAGAGTAAATAGGGAGTTTAATGAAAATAAATTAGATGGGCTGAGTGATATTATGTTGTACGTGTAATTTGGTTTTGGCCCAAATTGGAATAATTGAGAAGTGAGGATACACTTTGTAACACCCTTCTAAACCCCACGGAAATTAATAAAATAATTTTCAGAGTAAAACATGAAAACAAGGGTGCCACAATTCAATTTAGAACAAATTATCACAAATTCATTGTCATGCTTTCACTAAGGAACAATCTGTCATAATACACAAACATCTCATGTTTACACAGCGGAGAATTCATCATACGGATAAGCATAACATCATCTATGCAATATCCCACATAATCTAATACAACAACATGATAGAGTATCATCATAAAACTCTAATCTAACGTTCCCCCAGTGTTACAATATCAGAGCATGACACCGACGCTATACTAAACAAACTGACTCATGAGCTAATCCTCACCGAGCCAAAAGCCGCTACTCGCCAATCTGAAATCATCAAAGTAAGGGTGAGTCTCATCACAGTTAACAAATATTATTGCATCTTAAATAACAACACATCATAGTTATATTATTCACCCAATTCATCATATTCAGATTATCAGGAACATCTATCATTTACACAAACATCAACAGAACACATCTTTCAAGCAGACAATCATACTCAACATTAATCCAACAAAACACACAAACAACACATCATCAATATTTATAACACTGGAATACATCCAATCATGTTATAAAAGTATGCATATGTATGAACTGACACTATGCATGTGGTACCAACCTCGTCAAATGGGAATAACCCATGACCGATCCAACATCATCCAGATACGGCCCTGCCAGCACAGATTCCTCACAATGGGAATCATGCCCTTCACTGATCCAACACACCCTTATGGATACAGTATCATCAATGCACATGAATGAATGCAACATATACAACATACTTATACCATCGTCAAGTCTAATGAGTAACATCATCAAATACTCATTTCATCATCATCATTAACATCATCATCATCAAAGTATGTTTATATACATTAGCATCATTCAATACAGTCAATCATCATCATCATCATCATCATTAAAGAACATACATGTGTCCACATCAATCATCATCATCAATAAGAAGAACACACATGTACCCACATCATTCCAATACAATCAATCAACATCATACAATTCTCTACAAATCATCACATGACTAATATTTCCACATAGCATGTATTTTAACATATCTCATCACTTATATGTACAATACATCAATCACCAAGAAATAAAATCATACTTACAAATAATTGGATCCACACCTCATTTTATCATTTAAACACGTAGGTTATCTCATAAGATTCATCGTGCTCGAAACGACACTAAAAATGGACCTACGGTTCGAAAGTTACACATCATTTAACTTTCCCAAGGAAACAACTAACGCTACAGTACGCGGCGCGACCAAGACTACGCGGCGCGACCTGAAGCCATACCAACACGTTCGCGGCGCCAACTCATGGACGCGGCGCGATGCGAGGAAAAGTACGCCTTCGCGGCGCCAACACTAGGACGCGGCGCGAACTGGCGATTTCATAGATTTTCGGGTCTGCGTCAGACCTGCGATTTGACTCAATTTGAGTCCAAAACTGACTCTAAACATCATATACAGGCAGCTAATCATCAATTGCATCATTATTCATCATCACACATCAAAACAACACATAATCAACCAATAATCCATTGCAATTTTCATCAATTCATAACCTCCCTAAACCTAACATATGACCCAATTGACTCAACAACATCCCTAATCAATATTATTATCTAAGAACACGATAATAGATGATAACCAGAGAGTCCCCCCTTACCTTAGCCAAGAGTTCTTGATCTTTGGTCCTCTCCTCCTTGTTTCCTCTTTACGTTCCTCAGCTCTTCTCTTCCACTTCTCATCTTTCACGTTCTGACTCCTTTTTCCTCATTTTCCAATTTTCCTTATTATTTTATAAAATAAGCCTTAATTGGAACAAGACCTTTTACTAACATAGCACCCCCCCCTCTTTACTAACACCACACTTGGCCCAATAGCCTATCTCATATTTCTTTCCAAATAATTCCACAAAATACTGAATAATTCCAAATAATAATTTAATTTCCAATTAAATTAAATTTAGAAAATATGGGGTGTTACAACTCTCCCCCACTAAAAGAGTTTTCGTCCTCGAAAACATACCTCAAGTAACCAGCTCGTATAAGAGTCCTTCACCTGACTCTCCAGCTCCCAATTAACAGTACCATCAGTCCATCCTCAAAATCCATCTGACATAACCAACAGGAAGCATGTTTCACACATTCAAATCCCAGTTCTTATGTCACCTTTGACTATCCAAAGTATACCACCCGCTATATCTCCAAAAAGATTAGCACAACAGAACATAGGTATAACCTATACAATACGCTCAACAAACGAGTAATACAATTACACAATTTATAGTATGATCACACTGATCAACACTGCAGTAATGCATTCCATCTACCAAACATACCAACCTTAGACACACCTTTCCATCTAAGTGATAATGTAATACTTACCTTTTTCATCAACCACTTCCTTCAAGAAACTCAATACTCGTATTCTTATACCATTGAATTCCAATTATCTGACTCCTCTTAAGTCACACCAGTAATTATCCAACACGTTACATTCCGCTTTTTCCGCACTACTCTGACTACTCATCACAATCACCTATACCAAATAGATTTCTGAGTTTTACCTGATTCCGACTCCCTTTACTCCTTCGTTTCAAGGATCATTCTTTACCATCCATGGTACTAGTCCACCACTCATCAATACTTACTCGCACTTAAAACCAAATTCCTGATTTACTTCATCTATTAAACATTCCAACCATCGGAATGAGTGCACACACAAGTAATTATAATCACGCTCGTCATCCTCGATACACCATTTCTTACAAAACAACTCGATTTGAGTTTCGCTCTTTTCTAAGAATTAAATCAATTTCTCCCTTCATAGAGTATAATTCCTCATTATATCTGGAATCTACAATAACCCCTTGACAACAACACAAAAATATCACAACGTCACATAGCATCAACTCTTCGTTTTAATTCCGCCGAATACGTACTCGTTAATTACGCACAACCATAATAACATATTCATCATCTCGGCAATTATTCAAAGGAGTTATAATTCTCCGACACGACATCCTTACATCCACTGAATTCTAAATCCAACATATAGATCAATACATATTCTCTATGTAGGCTTCCGACATATTAATTCCTTACTTCCCGCGAGTAGTACTCATAACACTACTCCTCATCACAATTTTGCTGCGCGACTCCGATTACCCATCTTAAGTCATCATCCACCATGTCGCACTCTTTCATATTCACTTCTTCATAAGTTCACACAACATAGTGAGTGATTATTCTCACGGCTCAGTATCCATCACATCTTAAACCATTAAGGTAACAAAACAAGCTTATCTCTTCTATATGATTTCATCTACTACCAACAAGAGATTTAGGGTGATCAAGTCCTAAATTTGTCAATATTAGTTGAAAATCATATTTAAGCATAAACCGTCGTTACTACATAATAGTGTCCATTTTCCGAGTTTGCACCCAAACTCATTAACATCGTCATAGCCCAATAATTCACTACGGTGTCCTTCTAGGATATCCTTCAGAAGCTCATAACATCAGTTACGCAAATCCAATCACTCAACCTCATTACATCGTTTTCGTCGATTCTGAATTCACCGCCTTTACTTTGGTAATTCAAAGTCAACCTATCGATCAACTCAACATAATCTTTCTGACCTTCTCTAATCTCGTCAAGAATACCACTAGTCATCTTCTAGCATACTCAATCTAACACTATTAGGATCACCTTCACATACCAACTCAAGTCTCTAAATTGTCCAATTAAATCCAACTCATTCATCCTTAGCACCGACATATTTAAAGACTTCTTACGCAACACAATAGCACAACATTTATAACTCGTGGTTTTAATCCGAATTCTATTACATCCCTCACGTCCAATTATCATCCCACTCGGAATCTCAACAAAGTCTCCCTCACGTCAACAATGTTAGAAATTCTCTACAATCCTTCTTTTATACTTATCGTTACCTTGCCATCACAAATACGATTCCAATAGTTCTAAAGTTTATTCCATCCTTACTATTAATTCACTTCTCCCTAAAATCCATCGGCCCTCAAACCATCTTTATTACCGAACAGCTCATCAACTTATTCATCAACATCACGTTCCACTCAATTTTTGTTTCAAACAATCACGGTAGTAGGCATTCCTATCCAACCAGTTTCACGCTTCCATAACCGACTTCAGAACCTCTCCTCATAGGGTCACTCTACCGTATTTATAACTCTTCCATAAATTAGAACACAATCCCTCCTCCTCGTAGGTTCAAACGACACGTCAATCTGACACTCAGAACCCAAGATATGAATTTTCCAATCATTGCCCGAAAAATGCAACACTGACTCATGCAGCGACACTCTATACGATATATCCAAAACTCCTCAATTGGTAGATTCAATTCTTAAAATCACTCCTCAACAAACCTGTTAGTTGTTCCTTCGATCCCTTCAACACTGACACTGACATCCCGTGCAGTACCAACAAACAAGTCTAGTTCTAAGAGCACGCGTAACCGCAACTTCACCTCTTTCCAACATCATTCTGTCACAATTAAATATATTACAGCTGCTGCAACCATTTTTATAACAAAGTTCATCTCATTAGCTTTCCGACGCTTCAAACGGAACTCAATTCGGGTGTCCAGAACTCCAGTTATGAATTTTCGAAGTTCCGCAGCTATTCAGCAATTTCCCTGCGTTTTGCATACGAAAATCTCACTCCAAAACTCATTCTCTTCAACTCGATCACATTCCAAACAGCCCCTTATCGTATCTCTTCACTTCCAAACATCCTTATAACTTAAGCGACGCATTCCCCCGCCGAAGTCCGCTTTCTGCAACCTCACGACAACAATCCTCCTTGCAAACTCGTAACTGAACCTCTTCCGAGACGCAAGGCTACTCAACTGACAACTTTGCAGCACACCGGCAGAGCCGACACATCGCAATTCTCCAATCTCCTTCTCTTACAATAACTGTCAATTACCTCTAATCACCTTCAACTCGGAAAACAACAAACTCCGACAACGCTCGCACTGTCTCCAACAACAGCCTACTGAATCAATCTTCTTCAACTGAAACAAAACCGAGAAGCGAAGCTTCTCCCCCACTTGTTTCAATCCAACACCTGCAACAAACAACCAAGTACCGACAGTGATTCACTCACATGTCGCGTACCAAGGAATAAAATGCCGACAGTATACAACTGTCGCGCAACTCAACTGACTCAACAATTGGCCGGACGGACCGACCTGCTCTGATACCACTATTGTAACACCCTTCTAAACCCCACGGAAATTAATAAAATAATTTTCAGAGTAAAACATGAAAACAAGGGTGCCACAATTCAATTTAGAACAAATTATCACAAATTCATTGTCATGCTTTCACTAAGGAACAATCTGTCATAATACACAAACATCTCATGTTTACACAGCGGAGAATTCATCATACGGATAAGCATAACATCATCTATGCAATATCCCACATAATCTAATACAACAACATGATAGAGTATCATCATAAAACTCTAATCTAACGTTCCCCCAGTGTTACAATATCAGAGCATGACACCGACGCTATACTAAACAAACTGACTCATGAGCTAATCCTCACCGAGCCAAAAGCCGCTACTCGCCAATCTGAAATCATCAAAGTAAGGGTGAGTCTCATCACAGTTAACAAATATTATTGCATCTTAAATAACAACACATCATAGTTATATTATTCACCCAATTCATCATATTCAGATTATCAGGAACATCTATCATTTACACAAACATCAACAGAACACATCTTTCAAGCAGACAATCATACTCAACATTAATCCAACAAAACACACAAACAACACATCATCAATATTTATAACACTGGAATACATCCAATCATGTTATAAAAGTATGCATATGTATGAACTGACACTATGCATGTGGTACCAACCTCGTCAAATGGGAATAACCCATGACCGATCCAACATCATCCAGATACGGCCCTGCCAGCACAGATTCCTCACAATGGGAATCATGCCCTTCACTGATCCAACACACCCTTATGGATACAGTATCATCAATGCACATGAATGAATGCAACATATACAACATACTTATACCATCGTCAAGTCTAATGAGTAACATCATCAAATACTCATTTCATCATCATCATTAACATCATCATCATCAAAGTATGTTTATATACATTAGCATCATTCAATACAGTCAATCATCATCATCATCATCATCATTAAAGAACATACATGTGTCCACATCAATCATCATCATCAATAAGAAGAACACACATGTACCCACATCATTCCAATACAATCAATCAACATCATACAATTCTCTACAAATCATCACATGACTAATATTTCCACATAGCATGTATTTTAACATATCTCATCACTTATATGTACAATACATCAATCACCAAGAAATAAAATCATACTTACAAATAATTGGATCCACACCTCATTTTATCATTTAAACACGTAGGTTATCTCATAAGATTCATCGTGCTCGAAACGACACTAAAAATGGACCTACGGTTCGAAAGTTACACATCATTTAACTTTCCCAAGGAAACAACTAACGCTACAGTACGCGGCGCGACCAAGACTACGCGGCGCGACCTGAAGCCATACCAACACGTTCGCGGCGCCAACTCATGGACGCGGCGCGATGCGAGGAAAAGTACGCCTTCGCGGCGCCAACACTAGGACGCGGCGCGAACTGGCGATTTCATAGATTTTCGGGTCTGCGTCAGACCTGCGATTTGACTCAATTTGAGTCCAAAACTGACTCTAAACATCATATACAGGCAGCTAATCATCAATTGCATCATTATTCATCATCACACATCAAAACAACACATAATCAACCAATAATCCATTGCAATTTTCATCAATTCATAACCTCCCTAAACCTAACATATGACCCAATTGACTCAACAACATCCCTAATCAATATTATTATCTAAGAACACGATAATAGATGATAACCAGAGAGTCCCCCCTTACCTTAGCCAAGAGTTCTTGATCTTTGGTCCTCTCCTCCTTGTTTCCTCTTTACGTTCCTCAGCTCTTCTCTTCCACTTCTCATCTTTCACGTTCTGACTCCTTTTTCCTCATTTTCCAATTTTCCTTATTATTTTATAAAATAAGCCTTAATTGGAACAAGACCTTTTACTAACATAGCACCCCCCCCTCTTTACTAACACCACACTTGGCCCAATAGCCTATCTCATATTTCTTTCCAAATAATTCCACAAAATACTGAATAATTCCAAATAATAATTTAATTTCCAATTAAATTAAATTTAGAAAATATGGGGTGTTACACACTTAGGTTTTTAGAAACTCAGTAACATAACATTTGGGAAAAAAGAGAAGGACGACAGAGAGAAGAGGAAAATTGGAAAAGAAAAGAGATACGAGAATTATGCCGTGAATAGAAAAACTGATGAATTATGCGAAGTCGGAAAGCATGGATTCAACCGAAATTGTAGAGCAGACTCCGAATATAAGCTAAGGGTGGGGTTCTTGCTCTATAAGCAGGGATATGATGGACCATATGTGGGGTTTAGGGATTTAATATTATCTCTGTGTATTGGTATAATTTTGTTGTCTGTGATGTCGCTGTGTGAATTTTCTGGGAATTATTCGTAGAAATTGTTGCTGTGTAGTAATTGAACTGCATTTGTTATTTGTGAATTTGGATGCAATTGGAACTTTTAATCGATGATAATTTTCTGGTTGTGAATTCTGGGGAATAGAAATAGTTTGTGAGTTAAAAACAGAGACCGTAATTGATAAACCGAGTCTGAAAATAGAAGAAAATTATAAGGGACGGAGGCCTTGGAAAGGGGACGCACGTCCCAAATGTAGTTAAAGGGGAGAGGGTCCCACACTGAAGGTGGGACGGGATGTTAACTATAATGGGCGAGCCCCTTTTAGGTGACATGGGAGTCCCTTAAGGGACGGTCACCATACAGGTGGGACGGGAGTCCCACTTTATTAAGTAGTGCACCTTTTCATTTAATTTATTATAAACTAAAGTTGTTTAATTAACAATACAAAATAAAAATATATTGATAGGGAAGAGAATAACTGGTGATTAAATCACATGCAACATTATAACTAAATTAGATCAAACTATATATATACTTGTACTTGCGTAACTAATATATAGGTATTAATAACATCACCTGCTACCTTCCATTTAAATTTGATACTAGTTCTATATGGGAAATAAATTATACTGGTAACAATAATCACACTTAGAACCAAAAATTAATGCTATACCCCTAATTTCAAAAATAAACATATATCTTTATCACAATCATGATGTGATTAGAACAAAATAATTAAACGGGGCCACGTTAAAAATTTATATAATGATTTAATAATATAATAACAATAATAATAATTAGTAATAATTATAATAATAATGGTAATAGTAATAATAATTTAGACTTAGAAACATTTATATAGTGGAATTAATCTAACAGGTATAATGAATTAGAGGGATAATAATTGGGAACAGTGCAGAGCTAATATTAGTAGCATAATAAGAAATAAATAACAGGCTGAGATACTTTTAGCCGGGTGAATTTTGAAGTGACAGTTCTGATTCTAAATCTTGTTAGTGAGTAGGAATATAATAATAGACGGGAAAATATATAGCGAGTCGAATAATAATAGGAGTGTTTCGGAATAATCCGATAATTGTTGTGCTTGCGGTGTTTTTGGTAATGTTGCGACGTGACATATTTTCCTGAGTTTTGTGAAGCATGGCGATGTTTGCGTGAATTATCTGTGATGAATTATTGTTGTTGATTTGTCGTGTGATATATTGTGATGTTGCGATGAGTTTTGTGAATTATTGCGAAGTGCAGGATGTAAGGTGACAGTTGTTTATCAATAATTGTTGATATATTGTGACGATGTTTGGCGACGTGTTTGTGATATAGGTGTATGCCTCGCGACGTTTTTTTGCGATGTTTGTGATTTGTTGCATTTCATCAGTGTCTTATGATTTGCCTGTTTTAGCGACGATCTGGATTGGCAAACAGCAACGAAGGCTTATGCCTATTTTGATGCCTCTATTATTTGGCAATTGGCGATGGGGGCTGAAGCCCTGGGTACCTCATGCATGTGCATTAGTTAGAGTCGCATTTCATTTGAGTGATTACGATGTTATGTGTTTTTGATGCGTGAATTTATGTGACTTGTTGTGAACTTTGAATATGATCTTATGTGAGATATTGTGACTTGTGTTGTTGATTGAAACAGTGAAGTAAACTAGACGGTAACGATTATACCACAAAGCTATAATTATTATAACTTGAACCTGAATATACTGTTTATCATCACCCTGGTTATATTGTTTGATATCTCACCCATTTCTTTTGTTTTGCCGTTACCTTTATACTGGTAACGTGCAGGTGATAGCTTCGATGAAGATTAAGATGTTGTGAGTCAAGTCGGTGGTCGCTCTGATACGTAGCACTCGGGGGGATAAACAATTGTTTTAATTATTGTTTTTATTATTTGTTATGTTTGCTGGATTTTAGTGATGTTTTACTTTGGTTTATGACTCAAAGTTGTTTTGTCAAAATGCTATGAATAAAATAAATTTTGTGAGGTTTGATGATTCCGCTGCGAGTTAAAATAATTGTTTTGGACAAAGTTATTTTTTTAAGATTAATTAAATTGTCGTTTATGTTATGTGATATGTATCTATATGAAGGCAAGTAAGCCTTAAATGTTTTTGAAATGACGAATATGTGATACCTCAAATGAACTTGTTTGGAGTTTATACTGTGATTTTTCCGTATAATTTATCGGGTAGATTTGGGGTGTTACATTAGTGGTATCAGAGCAGGTCGGTCCGTTCGGCTAGAGTCGTCTAATTGTTGTTTATCCCTTAGTACACGAAAAGTGTGTACAACACTATCGGCACTTGTTGTCTTCGAATTTCTTGTTGCAGGAGTTGGTTTGAAACTAAGTAGGGGAGAAGCTATGCTTCTCGGTTATGTTTCGGTTGTAAGTTGTTGGTGCAATGTACTTCTTAAGAAGACAGTGCAAGTATTGCTGGAGCTTGTTGACATGGAATTAAGATTTTGGTTGTTAATTAAGTTGGAGCATCATGGAAATAAGAATTTTGTTGAATGATTAGTATGTTAGATTTAAACCTTGTTGAGTTCGATTGTTTCGAAGGATTAGTAGTTAGAGTGTTGTCAAGCACAACTTGGGGGTCGGAGAGTTGGAAACTAGAATGAAATTAAGGATGGTGGTGTTGGGGAAATTTCGAGGACGAAAATCTTTTAAGTTGAGGAGAGTTGTAACGTCCGGAAATTCGATTACTTGCTTAATTTAGACGTTTGGAGTGTTTAGTGAAATTTTCGTATTTTGGGATGATTTAGTCGGTATTAGTTCAGGATAGCGGATCGATAATTAATCGGAAATTTTAATATTTTTAGTATTAGAAATATTATTAGAGTGACGTGTATCGTTTTGAGAATTTTCCGAGTAAATAAAATTAGACCGTAAAATATAAGGTAAAGAGTAAATAGGGAGTTTAATGAAAATAAATTAGATGGGCTGAGTGATATTATGTTGTACGTGTAATTTGGTTTTGGCCCAAATTGGAATAATTGAGAAGTGAGGATACACTTAGGTTTTTAGAAACTCAGTAACATAACATTTGGGAAAAAAGAGAAGGACGACAGAGAGAAGAGGAAAATTGGAAAAGAAAAGAGATACGAGAATTATGCCGTGAATAGAAAAACTGATGAATTATGCGAAGTCGGAAAGCATGGATTCAACCGAAATTGTAGAGCAGACTCCGAATATAAGCTAAGGGTGGGGTTCTTGCTCTATAAGCAGGGATATGATGGACCATATGTGGGGTTTAGGGATTTAATATTATCTCTGTGTATTGGTATAATTTTGTTGTCTGTGATGTCGCTGTGTGAATTTTCTGGGAATTATTCGTAGAAATTGTTGCTGTGTAGTAATTGAACTGCATTTGTTATTTGTGAATTTGGATGCAATTGGAACTTTTAATCGATGATAATTTTCTGGTTGTGAATTCTGGGGAATAGAAATAGTTTGTGAGTTAAAAACAGAGACCGTAATTGATAAACCGAGTCTGAAAATAGAAGAAAATTATAAGGGACGGAGGCCTTGGAAAGGGGACGCACGTCCCAAATGTAGTTAAAGGGGAGAGGGTCCCACACTGAAGGTGGGACGGGAGGTTAACTATAATGGGCGAGCCCCTTTTAGGTGACATGGGAGTCCCTTAAGGGACGGTCACCATACAGGTGGGACGGGAGTCCCACTTTATTAAGTAGTGCACCTTTTCATTTAATTTATTATAAACTAAAGTTGTTTAATTAACAATACAAAATAAAAATATATTGATAGGGAAGAGAATAACTGGTGATTAAATCACATGCAACATTATAACTAAATTAGATCAAACTATATATATACTTGTACTTGCGTAACTAATATATAGGTATTAATAACATCACCTGCTACCTTCCATTTAAATTTGATACTAGTTCTATATGGGAAATAAATTATACTGGTAACAATAATCACACTTAGAACCAAAAATTAATGCTATACCCCTAATTTCAAAAATAAACATATATCTTTATCACAATCATGATGTGATTAGAACAAAATAATTAAACGGGGCCACGTTAAAAATTTATATAATGATTTAATAATATAATAACAATAATAATAGTTAGTAATAATTATAATAATAATGGTAATAGTAATAATAATTTAGACTTAGAAACATTTATATAGTGGAATTAATCTAATAGGTATAATGAATTAGAGGGATAATAATTGGGAACAGTGCAGAGCTAATATTAGTAGCATAATAAGAAATAAATAACAGGCTGGGATACTTTTAGCCGGGTGAATTTTGAAGTGACAGTTTTGATTCTAAATCTTGTTAGTGAGTAGGAATATAATAATAGACGGGAAAATATATCGCGAGTCGAATAATAATAGGAGTGTTTCGGAATAATCCGATAATTGTTGTGCTTGCGGTGTTTTTGGTAATGTTGCGACGTGACATATTTTCCTGAGTTTTGTGAAGCATGGCGATGTTTGCGTGAATTATCTGTGATGAATTATTGTTGTTGATTTGTCGTGTGATATATTGTGATGTTGCGATGAGTTTTGTGAATTATTGCGAAGTGCAGGATGTAAGGTGACAGTTGTTTATCAATAATTGTTGATATATTGTGACGATGTTTGGCGACGTGTTTGTGATATAGGTGTATGCCTCGCGACGTTTTTTTGCGATGTTTGTGATTTGTTGCATTTCATCAGTGTCTTATGATTTGCCTGTTTTAGCGACGACCTGGATTGGCAAACAGCAACGAAGGCTTATGCCTATTTTGATGCCTCTATTATTTGGCAATTGGCGATGGGGGCTGAAGCCCTGGGTACCTCATGCATGTGCATTAGTTAGAGTCGCATTTCATTTGAGTGATTACGATGTTATGTGTTTTTGATGCGTGAATTTATGTGACTTGTTGTGAACTTTGAATATGATCTTATGTGAGATATTGTGACTTGTGTTGTTGATTGAAACAATGAAGTAAACTAGACGGTAACGATTATACCACAAAGCGATAATTATTATAACTTGAACCTGAATATACTGTTTATCATCACCCTGTTTATATTGTTTGATATCTCACCCCTTTCTTTTGTTTCGCCGTTACCTTTATAATGGTAACCTGCAGGTGATAGCTTCGATGAAGATTAAGATGTTGTGAGTCAAGTCGGTGGTCGCTCTGATACGTAGCACTCGGGGGGATAAACAATTGGTTTAATTATTGTTTTTATTATTTGTTATGTTTTCTGGATTTTAGTGATGTTTTACTTTGGTTTATGACTCAAAGTTGTTTTGTCAAAATGCTATGAATAAAATAAATTTTGTGAAGTTTGATGATTCCGCTGCGAGTTAAAATAATTGTTTTGGACAAATTTATTTTTTTAAGATTAATTAAATTGTCGTTTATGTTATGTGATATGTATCTATATGAAGGCAAGTAAGCCTTAAATGTTTTTGAAATGATGAATATGTGGTACCTCAAATGAACTTGTTTGGAATTTATACTGTGATTTTTCCGTATAATTTATCGGGTAGATTTGGGGTGTTACATTAGTGGTATCAGAGCAGGTCGGTCCGTTCGGCTAGAGTCGTCTATTTGTTGTTTATCCCTTAGTACATGAAAAGTGTGTACAACACTATCGGCACTTGTTGTCTTCGAATTTCTTGTTGCAGGAGTTGGTTTGAAACTAAGTAGGAGAGAAGCTATGCTTCTCAGTTATGCTTCGGTTGTAAGTTATTGGTGCAATGTACTTCTTAAGAAGACAGTGCAAGTATTGTTGGAGCTTGTTGACATGGAATTAAGATTTTGGTTGTTAATTAAATTGGAGCATCTTGGAAATAAGAATTTTGTTGAATGATTAGTATGTTAGATTTAAACCTTGTTGAGTTCGATCGTTTCGAAGGAATAGTAGTTAGAGTGTTGTTAAGCATAACTTGGGGGTCGGAGAGTTGGAAACTAGAATGAAATTAAGGATGGTGGTGTCGGGTAAATTTTCGAGGATGAAAATCTTTTAAGTGGAGGAGAGTTGTAACGTCCGGAAATTCGATTACTTGCTTAATTTAGACGTTTGGAGTGTTTAGTGAAATTTTTCGTATTTTGGGATGATTTAGTCGGTACTAGTTCAGGATAGCGGATCGATAATTAATCGGAAATTTAAATATTTTTAGTATTAGAAATATTATTAGAGTGACGTGTATCGTTTTGGGAATTTTCCGAGTAAATAAAATTAGACCGTAAAATATAAGGTAAAGAGTAAATAGGGAGTTTAATGAAAATAAATTAGATGGGTGAGTGATATTATGTTGTACGTGTAATTTGGTTTTGGCCCAAATTGGAATAATTGAGAAGTGAGGATACACCTAGGTTTTTAGAAACTCAGTAACATAACATTTGGGAAAAAAAAAGACGACAGAGAGAAGAGGAAAATTGGAAAAGAAAAGAGATACGAGAATAATGCCGTGAAGAGAAAAACTGATGAATTACGCGAAGTCGGAAAGCTTAGATTCAACCGAAATTGTAGAGCAGACTTCGAATATAAGGTAAGGGTGGGTTTCTTGCTCTATAAACAGGGATATGATGGACCATATGTGGGGTTTAGGGAATTAATAGTATCTCTATGTATTGGTATAATTTTGCTGTCTGTGATGTCGCTGTGTGAATTTCCTTGGAATTATTCGTAGAAACTGTTGTTGTGTAGTATTTGAACTGCATATATGTCATACCCCAAAATGTGCCCACCACATTTTCATACTTAAGCTCATTTGAATATCAAAGTCTCAATACTTGACTGAATATTCTCTCCTAAGCAATCAACCCCTAACTAGGGTTTTGTTCCTCTCAAAGTAAAATCCACTTTTGATACTTCAAGTGAAATCCATGGCCTGTCATATGCTTCACAGTATTCTCTTGCCAAGTTTCAAGCTCTGATTCATAAGATTGATCAATCAACAGCTCAAATGGTCAATAGTCGACTAATTTGACCTAAAAGTCAACTGTGGTCACAGTACAGTCAAAACTCCTAATTTTTTTCCAACATCCTCATTTTGAAGTATCATTCATCATTTGATTAAGGACTGAGAATGATTCATCATTGAAAGATCAGAAATCCACAAAAGTCCAAGTTGCTAAACTACGGTTTCTAGTTTTAATAATTTTAATAATTTTAATTAATTTTAGGTTTAATAATTTTAATTAATTTTAGGTTTAAGAATTTTAAGTTAATTTTAGGTTTTAATCAGGTTTAGCCTTACTCAATAAACCATAGGTTTTTATTATCAACAATGTAAGAGTTGTCTATTAACTATAGGTTTTTGCCCTTTGGTTTACCCATTAGGTTTTTTAACCCTGTTTTTATAAACAAACTTATTCGTGAACTTCTCTTCTCATCTCTCACTCTAGTGTATGTCGCATGTCTTTAATTATTTATTTTGTTTGCCTTTTATTTTTCTGCCATCATTTTAATTTTCCTTTTTAATTACGCCATTTATCTATTTATTTATTTAATTTCAGTTATTTAAATATTAGAAGGTGTATGGGTTGCCTATTCAATTTTGATGTAATAGTAATTAGGACCTTTTATTTTCCGCCTTTATTTTACTACCCACAGGTGTTTATTGTAATAGCGTAGGAACTTTTATTTCTGCCTTTAATTTCCGTATTTTATTAACTGCGTGGTTAGTAATCTTAGGGAGTGCAAGCCTTGAATGAACATAGAATCACTAATTTTACAAGATAAATTATCTGAATTCAATCACGTGATTGTGCATCCACACACCTTTAGGGTAACCCTTCTCGTTGCCTTATTACTGTTGCCTGTTGCCTTCAATGTCAAAATAGTCAAGTCCCTCGATTCTGAGGATACCTAAAGCAAGGTTGCCTTTAAAAGATTGAAAATCATCATACGAGATCTAGTCCTTCGATGCTGCCTCGGAAATAAGATTATTGTCCCATTGCTAAGGTATCCTTACTGTTGCCTTAATGACTATTATATCCTTCCCTAAAGACTACCTGCCCTCTTTATGGTAGGGACAGTATTATGGCGAACGATGACTCTCGATGACTCTTCAACATCCAATGAAAGGACTTCCTACCCTCTTATGGTATGGATAGCCTTTTCAATTTGAAAAGCTAAAAGAACAATTTTTTAACTTAGGGTAGGTGCTCTTAATTGCTTGCTCTATTCATATTCAAATTCAAAATTCAATATCTTTCCCACTTCTTTTCAAATCAAATTCAAAAAGACTACGCTTATTTACAAGCTAAAGTTATTATTCAAACATTTTCTTAATCACACACCACACTACAAGCGTTTTTGAAAACAAAAGTGAGCTAAGCAATTAAGAGCCCATGGATAACCCTGGATACAAAGGGTGCTTACACCTTCCCTTTGTATAACCTACCCCCCAAACTCAAAATCTTTTTAAAAGGTCTTTTCCTGTTCTTTTAGCCTTTCTATTAAATTGGATAATAAAAGTCTGTGGCGACTCTTGCTATCCGCAACATTTCAAAAAAAAGTTAGTTCTCCCACCATGTTACAGAACTGGCGACTCTGCTGGGGATGCTTTCGAAGAAAAGAGGGGTTACCTTAAAGTTTAGGATTCACTTAATTGTTTTCAATTATTTGCTTTATATTTGTGGGCCTATTTGGGTTTACTTGTGTGAAAGATCCTAACCCGGATCTGAGTATCTTAGGTAAATGGCATGAGACCAAGGAGACTGCACGGCGTATACTGATGCAGTTGATATGGTGGCCATCGTTAGTGTGGCACATTGGTTTGTCCTGGTGTTCCTTGGGATCCGACTTGGGGAAACACTTGGCTGCTGCGTGGTGTCATTAAGCACTAATTTTCCCCTAGAACCCTAGTTGAACTTGACCTTGGCCTATTAGAAAGTAGCGAGATGGCTGGCTTTGGTTCTAACGGAAGTTGGTTGATACTCGAAGAAATAAGTGCCTTCGAAATAAGTGCTGAACTGAAATAAGTGCCTTCGATAAAGGTCAATGATATGAGCTCCCTAGAACCCGATCTTTATATAGGACAGGATGAACCAACTAAACTTCAGTGGGGAGGGTACTTACCTATGGATTCATGCAAGCCTTTAAACTTAAGGACACTTGTGTGACTTGCTTGTGTATGCTACTAACCTTTTGGTTTCCTTGCAGGTTTTTCTTGTGGGACTCACTCGTCCTTACTATCTTACGCTTTGCCTGATACATTGCATTCGCATAACATCATGACATCATGACATCATAACATAGAATATTAACTAACCCTTTCAAGGATCTTAGGGATTTAGGGCGCACAATTTTAGGAGCTCTTATCAAGGACTAAAAACCATATCAAGGGGCAAGAGGATTTACTTTCCTCTGGCCATATGTCTTCCAATTCAAAGACACCATACCTATCAAGGGGCAAGAAGATTTATTTTCCTCTAGCCTTGTACCTTCAAATTCATAGATATCCCAAATCAGAGGCGATGACCCACTCGATATGGTGAGCTTGATTCTCAAAGAAATAAGTTCAAAGACAAAAGTCATAATTCTTCAGACAAAGACGCGACCAAATCATTTTCTAATGTTGCTAACTAAATTCCTAAAGATCCTTGAAAAGATTGCATTTGCATTCATAACATCACATAAAACTAACTTTGCCTTTCAGGTCGACCAACTGGTCAGACAAATACCATCAACAAATCAATCTCTGTCCGATATACATTCTAGAAAGCATATCACTCCAGACATTCTGAAGACACCTACATCAGATATACATTCCGGAAGCTCGAACCCCGGATATTCTGAAAGTTCCAATCAGATGAACATTCTGGAAGCTTGACCCCCAGACTTCTGAAACATTCAAATTAGATATACATTCCAGAAGCTCGAACCCCGGACATTCTGAAAGTTCCAATCAGATGAACATTCTAGAAGCTTGACCCACAGACTTCTGAAACATTCCAATCAGATATACATTCCGGAAGCTCGAACCTTGGACATTCTGAAAGTTCCAATCAGATGAACATTCTGGAAGCTTGACCCCCAGACTTCTGAAACATTCCAATCAGATATACATTCCGGAAGCTCGAACCCCAGACATTCTGAAAGTTCTAATCAGATGAACATTCTAGAAGCTTGACCCCCAGACTTCTGAAACATTCCAATCAGATATACATTCCGGAAGCTCGAACCCCAGACATTCTGAAACATTCTCATTAGATACACATTCCGAAAGCTCGAACCCCGGATACTCTGAATCTCTACACCATTTCCACAACAACGATGCAAGCCAGGTGCACCTAGGCGTCAATTCACCAAAATTAACATATTCATTAGATCAGGCATTGCAATATCTTTTGAAGGCGGGAATGATTACTGTGAGGGATCCTCCTCAACACATCAACACCTCCTCTTCTAAACAAAATCCAAACGTGCGATGTGCCTACCATTCCAATAGGCCCGGGCACGATATCAATAAATGCTGGGCATTAAAGATCAAGATCCAAGACAGGATCGATGTTGGGGAAATTGAGTTCAATCCTCCTAAGACTCCTGTGGTGATCACTGCTCCCATGCCTAATCATGACAAGACTGATTAACGTCTAGAAGGATGGACTATTGGTTCATTAGCTTTACTCGCATTTGCAAATTCTATCTCGTTTGTTTAAACATTCGACTTATGATAGACATTATCTGTTTTAATAATCATCATCAGTGCATTGCATATGTTTGTCTTGAACAATTCATTTCGCTATCACTCATTTTAAACTGCGTCTTTACTTTGCATATGTTTTGTGATACTTAACTCCTGCTAAAGCTGTATGCCTTTTGAGGGAGAATGACGAAAATGCTACCGCAACCTCATACAATATCCTTTCAAATAGACTATGCTGACGATGTACAGGCATTGTTTCAATTCCTAAACAGGGGAGACATAAGGATGTTAATCCCTCGTCAACCCCTTTGAGCCTAAGGTGTAGGAGTTTTCTTTCACGTGCAAATTGAAACCCTTTAATCATAACTTGGGGCAGGGTAGCTACTCAGTTAACTCAATTATGCTAGCCGTTGTTTACACCAAATAATGATGGGTTCCCGCAGCCATTAAGTCAGGTAGTCAATATCCATCAAAAAGAGAAGAAACTGTTAAGTCAAAACCTACGAAGGAGACTTATCAAAAAATCAAAACATCCCGCTGGCTGTAATCTCAAAATAAACAGTTCAGGAAAAAGTTAGGGATAACAAAATCAATGTAAAAAGGAGGTTTCTAAAAATTTCCTCGACAAAAAAAAACATTTCAAAAGAGGTCACTACAAATCCTCGACAAAAAGAAAGTATTCCAAAAAAAAGAGGATGACTTTCTGTCCAAATAAACCTCCGGTACTTTAATCATCATCAAATATCAATGTTACAACTTCAAACTTTGCTAAGGCTTAAACGTAGAGTTAACTGAGCATAGGATCGAAGAACATCACGAAGATTGGGATGGGTATAAATAAATTTTTGAGCCATTATCCTATGTTTCTTAAACCGTGAACCAAGCCACGTTACAACCCTTGAAAGTCCTAACTGAAGCATGGTTAGTTCGAAAGCATACTGTCACCAAAAAGGCATCCTGACTCCTTAAGGTTTGCCATAAAAGCTGAGTTGATATCTCCTTTTACAAACATCACGTTTTATAAACATCACGCTTTCTACATCTTTTGTTTTAATGCTTTAAAAAAAAATCAAGACAGACATATGCACTGCATCTCATGAATTCATTATTAAACATATTTTGCTACATAATTTCGACTGTTAGAATCAGGAAGAATTTGAACATGGTACTGTGGTGGTCGTTTTCTTTACCTCCCCGTTTCACTTGGGAGGACGGCACGCTAAACCCTTCACGCGAAATTTGGAAGGAGAATGCGCCCGTGGTGGGATGAATTTTGTTTCAGTTCTTCCTACGATATCACACGACCTTTCTTATTTGTCCTACGAGTAGGAAAGGGGAAAAAAGATCTCAACTAAACCCTAGGAGTTTGCTAAGTGTGGGGATTTCACCTAGACTAGAAATTCTGGAGTCCGGGGGGTCGGTTATACATAGGGAAGTGTTTAAACACCCTACATATCTGTAGTACTCTACAGGAACCTTCTCTGTGTCATTGTGTTTGTGTTTATTGCTAATGATTGGGAAAGTTTCTCCTTTGTATTAGGAGAAGGAAATGAATTGATTAAAGAAAGACAGACAGACAGACAGACAGACTGACTATTTTTGGTATTTTATTAGCTCGCTGAGATTCCTTGTGAACCTCATGCCTACATATCCCTAGTGGAAGTCAGAGCTTAATGTAGTTCGGGGAACTAACTAGGGAAATTAATTGTTTTTGGTGCCTTGCTTGAAGCTCAAGGTTGAAGCTTGGAATTAAATCTCTGTTTACAGTAAAGAGACATGAAATCATCTTTACAGAGAGGTATTTGTACTATTCTACCACAAACATTTAAAAGAGTGACAGAATAACTAAATTTATTTCATTCAAGAGGGGGACCTTACTTGTGTATGTGCAAGTATACCAGTCAAATGCCTCTTAAATGAAAGAAAGATGCTCATCCAAATTAGGGAAAGTTACCACATGTCTGGGTTTTACTGCCAGCTCATGCCTTTCAAAATCCTAAATGGGAGACTTGATTAAAATTGAAATGAAATGTAATGTTTGTTTGAATGTGGTAGAGTAGTAAAAATATCTCTCTATAGAGATAAGCTATGTCTATCTACTGTATAAAAGATTTGAATTTTAACTGGCTTGTATGAGGCCCAAGCTTGAGGCTTTTTGATTGATTTTATTGACTTATTGAAATAATAACTCTACTGGAGAGAATTTAAACTAAGGAGTTTTTGGTGTTCTGTACAAAGCCCAGAATTGAGGCTGACCCTAATTGGAGAGTGTTTATTTGATGGATTTTTATTTGGTGTTCTGTACAAAGCCCAGAATTGAGGCTGACTCTAATTAGGGAGACTCTATTTGTGTGCCTTGTACAAAGCCCAAGGTTGTGGCTAACTGCTAATGATAACTGAATTTTTGAGACTATGAATGACTCTATTTTGCGTGCCTTGTACAAAGCCCAAGGTTGTGGCTGACTCTAGCTAGGGAAAACATTATTTTCTGCCTTGTACAAAGCCCAAGGTTGTGGCAGACTCTTTGACAAGGGAGTTTTATTGTTTGGTGCCTTGTATGAAGCCCAAGGTTGAGGCTAACTGTTTTTGTTGGTTTTGACTTTATTGAGGAGATTTTATTTATTGAAAGACTGTTTTTCTTTGGAAGCTAACCCTTTCCAGGGATTTTGACTCAGCTGGAGAAATTATTTGGTAAAAGACTGACTTTATCATGTTTTTGGAGGCTGACCCTTTCCAGGGGTTTTGACTCTTTTGGGGAAATTATCTCCTAGGAGAAATGAATCTTTATTTATTTATAAATTGACTTTGGAGGCTAACCCTTTCCAGGGAATTTTATTAACATGAAGGAATGTGTGGAAGCTAACCCTTTCCAGGGAATTTTATTGAAATGATGGATTGATTTGGAGGCTAACCCTTTCCAGGGATTTTGACATTTTAAACAGATTTTTATTAATTGACTTTGGAGGCTAACCCTTTCCAAGGATTTTGACTCTTTTGGGGAAATTATCTCCTAGGAGAAATGAATCTTTATTTATTTATTAATTGACTTTGGAGGCTAACCCTTTCCAGGGAATTTTATTAACATGAAGGAATGTGTGGAAGCTAACCCTTTCCAGGGAATTTTATTGAAATGATTGGCAGAAAGATTATCTAGTGGAGACTTCTTGTTTAAAGCCCAAGATGAAGGCTGACTCATGCTGAGGAGAAAATAAACATAGATCCTAGACTCTGCTAAGGAAGATTGATGAAGATAAGGGTGACAGAGACTGTCCATGTCTCTCATTCCAAAAGGTGTACTCAATGCAAAATTGAGACAAACGTAGCTTGTTTAAAGTCTGGTTTAAATTGGAAGAAACTCACCAGGGTAGGCTAAAAGGTGACTAAAGACCTGTTCCTATGTTTATAAGAAACCTGATGGGTCCTTGTATACAAGCTCAAGAGGAAGCTGGAAATGCTTTTAAGAAGCCTGTGGGTCCTTGTACAAAGCCCAAGAGGAGGCTAATCGAGGGTCCTTGTTATAGCACAAGAGAAAGCTATGTAGTTTTGAACTTATTTTGGCTCTAAGCAAATGGGTAAGAGGTTTCACCGGGAATAATTCCTCTTTGGGTGGATGTGTCCTATTATTTGGATTCTAAGGTTTTTACCAAGATGTTTCACCGGGAATAATTCATCTTGGGGGTTTGAACTACAGATCTCTAATTAGGAAAGAGCCTTCACCGGGAAGACATTCTCAATCCTAGGCCATATTCCTATAATATATATATATGGTTTAACTGTCCTAGGGTTTATACTCAAACGTAGTTCTAAACTAATATATGCACAGTTTATATTTGACAGTAATTTAAATAAAGACTGTAAATTGAAAGCTTGTAAAGCCTAACCTGGATGGAGTGGAGGCCTTTGGAGAAGTATGTACAGAGCCTCAACAGTAATTTTTGTTGTTTTGTTGATAATAGTTGAATATATATATGATAAACAGTTAATGGTTTTTGAAAACAGAAGAAGTGAAGATGGACAAAGGTCACATAGGTATCTGAAGAGTTTCACCGGGAATAATGCCCTTCAAATACCAGAAGAATGTTTTGAAAACAGAAAGAAGATTTTGAAAATACAGTTTTGAAAACAAGCTAAGAAGAGAAGGTGTTTGGGACTTACACTCTATTAGAGGCCCAGTACTTTACAGTACTGGTTATAAAAACAGTTGGAAAATGATTTAGAATGATACAAGGTTTTGTTGTTTGAAAACCCTAATCATTTGACTTATTCGGAGATTGAAAACAGTTTTGAAAATTGACAAAAGTCAACTTAATTAAGGTAAAGATGAAGACCTATGCCTAATTAAAACCTAAACAAACAGGGTTTTATCATAAACCTTATTTACAAAATGATTAGGTTAAAACAAAGTGAATATATATTTAAAGTATTTAAGAAAAAAACACTTAAAACATACTATTTTAAACCTAATAAAAATATATGAAATGAATAATATTTTTATGATTTTTTTTATTATTCACAAAATAGATATATTAAATGACAAGTGTGTGAAAAATGAAGTGAAAATAAATTAATTTGATAGGTTAAATAATTGGTTAAAGTTGTGAAGAAATTAAATGGGAAAAGGTGGTAAAAAATAGGGTTTTGTCACCAACCAGGTTTGAACCCACGCCCTTTGTATTACCAGCCCAAAACAACACCACTGAGCCAACGCGCGCTTGGTGTCATATGCATGGTTCCATTGCAATTCATATATTACTCAAATGCATAGAAGTGAAAAAAAGAAATAAAATCAAAAGGTCTGGGGCGAGGGGGATTCGAACCCCAGACCTTGGGCACGCGCAACACACAAACACTCTTTACCACTGGGCTATCACGTTTTAGTCGTTAATGAAACAGGTATCAATCAAAATAAAATAAACTTAGACCTGAGTTTGAAAATTGCGCGCCACCACCATCTTCGTCTTCAACCTCAAGCTCTCAAATTTCAAATTTATGAACTTGCTCATTTCTCAACCATTTGCAAAGATGTAAAGACCAAACTTGCTCTAAATTCACTCACGATTCTAAATATGTAACTATCATAAATTTATATCAACTATATCTAACTAATTTACCAGAAATCGTGAAGAACCCTAAAACTTAAAAATCAAATTAAATGGCTATGCAGAAAGATAAATGAATGATGATAGAGGGTTTTCAATCCTCTGATGATGCTGAACAAGATAGAATCGAGCTATTTCTTAAAGAATGCTTAAATTAAAGAGATGAGGTTCAGAAACTTACCTCTGAAAATGGAAGTCGTGAGGATGATAGAGAGCAACTGAGCTTGTATGAATGATCCCAAAAGCTTCCTTGTGACTCAGTGATGCTAACTGAATGCTTTTAGTAACCTCAATCTTCCTGAATTACTCTATGGACCTCCCTCGATTTCAGCTTCAAGTGAACATGGAGGGTGATGATTCTTGAGTTACAGATGAGCTGCAGCCATCTGAACAGCTTCACTACCTCCTATGGAACGTGCCTCGATGCTTAGCTGGATTGGAAACCTTCTGAATTGCACTATGGACCTCCAACTGCAACTGCTCCTAAGTGAGAGCAACAATGGTGTTCCTCCACTTGCAGAAATGATCCAGGTGCTTGGATCACCTCAAATGACCTCCCTTGAGATGTTAGAATGCTTACTTTCCAAAGATAAGCTCTGGTTTGAAGAAATCGATTCTTCTTGCCAAAGAACTTTGAAAAACAATAAGCATGAGAAGAGAAAGAGAAAGCAAGGAATATGGTTGCTTTGGTGTGTTTTTCTACTGAAGTATGCTCTCCTATTTATAGGCAAATGACTCAGTATTGATTGAGAGAGTGAGCTTGCTTAGTGAAGCAAGTTTGGTTTCTTAGCCATGAAGAAATTTCAAAGAATATCCAAGTGTGATCATTGCATTTTCGAGCCAGCTCCCCCATCCATTGATTCTATCTGATCTTAGGGAACATTTCAGATCAAAGTGAGCTCTAATTGGTTGGTGAGAAGATTCTTTGGGTGATTCATCAATTTGCCATAAATTCACAAATGTAATCATTACATAATCACATGTTCTTGTTTTAGGAATCTTCCTCAATTATCATGGCATGGTGAAAATGAATGCATGGCATGTTTTCAGATGTGTTATGGGTCGTGTAGCATCCATATTTGAGGTCATGTGCACAAAATTTCAAAGTTAAAAAATGATGCATGACCTATAATTTCACTTCATGAGGCCAACTTTGAACAAGCATAACTCTTAGCTCAAAATGAATTTGGAGAAGGTTGAACACAATTTGGAAAGCCCTAAACATCTAATTAAAATCATTAGTTTGGAGTTTCTTCAAAATCCTTTGGCAAATTTGTGAAAAATGAGGCCAAAGTTGGAAGAAAACTAGGTTAAAACACTTAGAAATATTTCTAAGTGTTTATGACCTAAAACTCCAAAACTTCTAAAACTCTTAAATGATTGATCTTTTGAAAAAAGTTCCTTTGTAAGATGTTGTTTTATTTTGCAAGATCTACAACTTTCATGTTGGAAGTTTTTTGAGTTGTGTAGGTGAAATTTTGAGTTCTCACCATGCCTTAAAAAACCCTAATTCCCGACTTTTTGCTCCTTGATGAATTTCTTTGAATTTCTTTGGTCAAATGACTTTACCATCCATATATTGATGATATTGATCCTTGAAAGTCATTTTTTGACCAAAGATCTCAAAAGTCAATGGTGATCCTATACAGTTGACTTTTTCCAGATAAGGTGAGATTTTGGACTTTTGTGTAGAATCAAGATCTTTTCCTCAAATGAATGATGTAAATGGATTATATTGAGGTAGTAGAGATTCTTTAATCATGTCTTGAGTTTTGGATTCATGCCCTGATTAAAAGTCAACTATCCTGGTGAATTAGGTCAAAAACCCTAATTGTCGACCAGATGAAAATAATGACTGTAGACTTTGAAATGAGGTGTGATGTCCAGTGGATCTTGTCATATGAGTTATTTGAAGGTGATTGATGTCTTTGAATGATCCCCTAGGGCTTTTTATGGTTTCCCAAAGGTGATCCCTGATTTTAGTCCTTGATAAGGCTCAAAACCCTAGTTTGTGGATCTGAGTAATTTTGTACTTATATGACTGGGTGTCTAATCAATCATAGGTGAAATAATGAAGCTCTTGAGTCTTATGATTGTATTAGAGACTAATCCTCCTATTGATTGATCCTTTGCCTGAGTTTTCCTGTCTTTGAACACCCTCGATTGAATGTCAGACTGCTCTAGGTACTTACTCTGACTTGATGAAAATCCTGAAGATATGTCATCTCAGGGGGTGTCAAAAATTAGGGTATGACAGATGCCCCTAATTAAGTTTCTTTTATCTGGAGGGAGAGAGATTGATATCTCGATCTCTCCTGCGTAAAAGAGACTTAAATATCGAGGAATGCCCGAATTTCTGGGCGCTCCTGAGATGTTGTAATTGACATAATCTTTGCATGACTTTGATCCCGTTGTCGCACTCGGCGGGGATGAGGAGACAAACTTCTGCAGAAATACTTGATGTGGATTCTGGCGAATGGATATCAGTGTAGGATGCGCAATCCATCTTCTTTAACTAAGTGTTGATACTTAGAAAAAGGTAAACAACCTCCCCCTTGTTTCGGATGTCCATATCTCGAAACTGGTCTTAGTTGTGTTTGGACAATATCTCAGATAAAGAGAAAATTTCCAACGGTTTGTTTCCTCATCAAACTTCTTACCAGCACTTGGAGGTAAGATACCATTTGATGGTAATAAAGAAACTTCAAGGGTTTGTTTCCTCATCAAACTTCTCATCAGCACTTGGAGATGAGATACCATTTGACGGTAATAAAGAAACTTCAAGGTTTGTTTCCTCATCAAACTTCTCATCAGCACTTGGAGATGAGATACCATTTGACGGTAATAAAGAAACTTCAAGGTTTTGTTTCCTCATCAAACTTCTTACCAGCACTTGGAGGTAAGATACCATTTGACGGTAATAAAGAAACTTCAAGGGTTTGTTTCCTCATCAAACTTCTCACCAACACTTGGAGATGAGATACCATTTGATGGTAATAAAGAAACTTCAAGGGTTTGTTTCCTCATCAAACTTCTTACTAGCACTTGGAGGTAAGATACCATTTGACGGTAATAAAGAAACTTCAAGGGTTTGTTTCCTCATCAAACTTCTCATCAGCACTTGGAGATGAGATACCATTTGACGGTAATAAAGAAACTTCACCATCTTCCCTTTTGACTTGGCATCTTTGAAAGATTGTCATATGGGCCCGCGCTCTTTTGAGGGGCTAATGACTTTGTTTGAAGGCGGACGAACTGTTTTCGGGGTGAAAACTGCCATCCGTCGACTGGTGCCTGGGGAATCAACAAACTGTTTTCCTAAGAGGAAAACTACCATTCATCGACTCTGTGGGGAACTAAGCATCCCAGAAATAGACAAACCGTTTGAAGAAACTGCCGTTTGTCGATCTCTTGAGTATTTAACAGACAAACTGTCTTTCCTTGGGGAACGACTACCATTTGTTGACTCCGCTGGGGATCATGAACTATCTTCTGGACGAAGACTACCATTCACTGATTCTGCTGGGGGGAATCATTTGTCAATCTTGCTGGGAGATTCTGAATTACTTTAAAAAAGGGGCATTTCCGGATCTTGCTGGGAAAATACCAAATTTGTAGGGAATTCCAAAATGCGAAGCAGACTGTCTTATCTGAAGAAGACTGTCGAGTGTCGCTCTACAGGAGAATCTCGGCTGAGGATTTCCAAAAGTGAACAAACTATCTCTTTGAGGGAGCCTACCATCTATTGACTTGCTTGGGGAGATCCTTGTGTATGAACTGTTGTCTCGAAGGAAAAAGTTTCTCCAGAACTTGCAGGGGAAACTCGAGTCCATGCCTCAATGACTTAGGCATTCACAGGATCAAAGCCTGATTCGACTATGCAATTATGATGTAATGTATGCATGAATATTATGACAATGATAAAATGTAAAGTGAATGTGAATGGAATTGTCGCGGATGTAAAATCCTATGATACGACTGAAATTCTTGTGGATCAGAAGATGTCCTCTTCTTGGAGTTCGAACTCCGTTGGGAATATCTGGTTATCAGTTGTCCGCTGTCCGAAGTAAGTAGTATGAATTGAAGTAAAGATCCGTCATCGGGAGATGTTCGCAAAGCGACCTCATGGGGAAATCTTGGTTCCCGGAGTCTCAACCGTTCTCGGAGCAACTATTTGCATTCTTCCTATTGTTTGTAAACCTCAGAAAGAAATTTCACCTTTATTTTTGCAAGTAAATTCATTTTATTTTTATGAAAACATTTGTTTCAAGAAAATGACTGTTTAAATTTAAAATGCATTTCAAGAAACTGAATAAGACTAGATTGCAAAGGAAAGCACAAGGCTCAAATTATTATATATGGAATGGTAATCAGCCAAATGCTTGATTCCATGGAGTATTTACAAAGTGGGAAATTGGTTATTTTTGGGAAAAGGGCTACGATGAAATGTGACGACCGTTATCTTTCCCTTCCACTCCAAGTCGCGCTGTATTCGTGCTTCGTAGAAGATGACCTACTGCTGATGAACACTCCGCTATGGATTTTGAATGATCAAGTTTGTCCTGAACACAGTTACTTGCCATATATCCCTAACTTTTGCGTAAACTACCCCTTTCGGGTTTTAAGTTTACCGGGATTGATTATTATCATTATTATTTTTTTTTTATATGTCTCTAACTTTTGCCTGAACCGCCCTTTCGGGTTTTCGATTCACCGAGACGCTCTTTTTTGCCTAAGCCGCTCTTTGCGAGTTTTCAACTTAGCGAGCTGTTCTTTTAATTATTTAGGCGAAGTATTTCTTGACTGCGTCGACGTTCACAGGACGGGTGAATTCTTCTCCATCCATAGTCGTGAGTATTAAGGCTCCTCCTGAGAAAGCTCTCTTGACCACGTAGGGGCCGTCATAATTGGGAGTCCATTTCCCTCTCGAATCTGTGAGAAAAGATTGAATCTTTTTGAGTACAAGGTCGCCTTCTTTGATTGTGCGAGGTCGAACCTTTTTGTCGAAAGCTTTCTTCATTCTTTGTTGATATAGCTGTCCGTGGCATAAAGCTGTCATGCGCTTTTCTTCGATTAAGTTCAATTCATCGAATCTGCTTTGACACCACTCGGCTTCTGTTAATTTTGCTTCCATCAAGACTCTCATTGATGGAATCTCAACCTCTATTGGTAGGACTGCCTCCATGCCATATACAAGGGAGAAAGGAGTTGCTCCAGTCGAAGTACGTACTGATGTACGGTAACCATGAAGATCATACGGGAGCATTTCATGCCAATCCTTGTAAGTGATGACCATCTTCTGAATGATTTTCTTGATGTTTTTGTTAGCTGCTTCTACAGCTCCATTCATCTTAGGCCTGTAAGGAGATGAGTTGTGATGTTCAATCTTGAATTCTTCACAAAGCTCCTTCATCATTTTGTTATTCAAATTTGACCCATTGTCAGTGATTATCTTGCTAGGAACGCCGTAGCGACAGATGATGTGATTCTTGATAAACCTGACGACAACTTGTCTTGTAACGTTTGCATATGAGGCTGCTTCAACCCATTTGGTGAAATAGTCTATGGCTACCAAGATGAAGCGATGTCCGTTGGACGCTTTTGGTTCGATCATTCCAATCATGTCGATTCCCCACATGGAGAAAGGCCAAGGGGAAGAGAGTATGTTGAGAAGAGATGGTGGCACATGAATTTTATCGGCGTAGATCTGACATTTGTGACACCTCCTTGCGTACTGGTAGCAATCTGACTCCATCGTCAGCCAATAATATCCTGCTCTCAGTATTTTCCTTGTCATGGTATGTCCATTGGTGTGAGTACCAAAGGAACCTTCATGTATTTCTCTCATGAGTATGTCTGCTTCTTTTCTGTCAACGCATCTGAGCAGAACCATGTCGAAGTTTCTCTTGTACAGAACATCTTCATTCAGGAAGAATCTACAAGCTAACTTTTTCAAAGTCTTTCTATCTTTCTTTGATGCCCCGAGAGGGTACTCTTGCTTTAGAAGAAAGTTCTTGATGTCGTGATACCACGGTTTGTCGTCGATGATTGCTTCTACTGTGAACACATGAGCGGGCCTATCCAGGCGCATAACATCGATCCGAGGAATGTCATTCCAATGATTTATCCTAATCATGGAAGAGAGTGTGGCTAATGCATCAGCCAAATTGTTTTCTTCACGAGGAATGTGATGAAAATCTACCCTGTCGAAGAATGGTAACAATCTTCTCGCGTAGTCTTTGTAAGGAATTAACCCTGGTTGGCGTGTTTCCCATTCTCCTTTGATTTGATTGATGACCAAAGCAGAATCTCCGTATACATCCAAGTGTTTGATTCTTAGATCCATGGCTTCTTCGAGACCCATGATGCAAGCTTCATATTCGGCCTCATTGTTTGTGCACTTGAAAGTTAATCTGGCAGTAAATGGAATATGGGTACCCTGAGGTGTAACAATGATTGCCCCAATTCCTAGTCCATAAGCATTGACAGCTCCGTCAAAGATTAAGCCCCACTGGGATCCTATCTCAGGTCCTTCGTCTGGTAGTGGCTCATCGTAATCTTTCATCTTGAGGTACATGACGTCCTCGTCCGGAAAGTCGAAACTGGTTGATTCATGACCATTGAGTGGATGGTGAGCCAGGTGCTCAGCTAGAATGCTTCCTTTCACGGCTTTCTGTGCGTGATACTCAATGTCATATTCTGATAACAACATCTGCCAACGGGCAATTCTCCCCGTTAAGGCAGGCTTCTCAAAGATGTACTTGATTGGATCCATATGAGAGATCAAACAAGTAGTATGTCGAATCATGTACTGGCGGAGACGCTTGGCAGCCCAGGCCAAAGCACAACACGTCTTCTCGAGCATGGAGTAGCGGGATTCACAATCAGTGAATTTCTTGCTCAGGTAGTAAATGGCATGCTCTTTTCTCTTTGTCTCGTCTTGCTGTCCAAGGACACAACCCATGGAATCTTCTAAGACGGTTAAGTACATTATCAAAGGTCTTCCTTCCACTGGAGGAGACAAGATAGGTGGTTCGAGCAGATATTCCTTAATGCTGTCGAACGCTTTCTGACAATCGTCTGTCCAGACGCAACTTTGATTTTTCCGTAGAAGTTTGAAAATAGGAGCACAAGTTGTTGTCATGAGATGTATGAATCTCGAGATGTAATTCAGACGTCCAAGAAATCCTCTAACTTGTTTCTCGGTTCTGGGCGAAGGCATTTCTTGAATCGCCTTGACTTTGTCTGGATCTACTTCAATTCCTCGTTTGCTGACAATGAAACCAAGGAGTTTTCCTGAGTAGACACCAAAGGTACACTTGTTGGGGTTCAGGCGAAGCTGAAACTTCCGTAAGCGTTGAAATAACTTTGTCAGATTTTGTATGTGATCTTCTTCATTTTCTGATTTGGCAATCATGTCGTCCACATAGACTTCCACTTCTTTATGCATCATGTCGTGGAAAAGTGTAGTCATGGCTCTTTGATAAGTTGCCCCTGCGTTCTTTAGTCCAAAAGGCATAACACGATAGCAGAACGTGCCCCAGGGGGTGATGAAAGCTGTTTTCTCCATGTCTTCAGGTGCCATTTTGATTTGGTTGTATCCTGAAAATCCGTCCATGAATGAGAAAACTTTGGATTTTGCTGTACTGTCTACCAACATATCAATATGTGGTAAAGGAAAATCATCCTTAGGGCTAGCTTTGTTCAAATCTCTGTAGTCGACGCACATGCGGACTTTTCCGTCTTTTTTAGGAACGGGAACAATGTTAGCTAACCACTGAGGGTATTCTGAAGTGACGAGGAAACCTGCGTTGATCTGCTTTTGAACTTCCTCTTTGATTTTCATGGCCATCTCCGGATGAGTTCTTCTCAATTTTTGTTTGACCGGAGGGCATTCTGCTTTTAATGGCAAGTGATGCTCCACTATACTGGTATCCAACCCTGGCATATCTTGATAAGACCAAGCGAAGACATCTGAGAATTCTTTGAGTAGCTGTATCAAACTCTCTCTGATCTCTGAACTGAGCTAAGCTCCAATCTTAACCTCTTTTTTGTTTCCATCGGAACCAAGGTTAATGATCTCTAGAGGCTCATTGTATGGCTGAATGGCCTCTTCCTTTTGTTGAAGTAACCGTGAAATTTCCTTTGATATTTCTTCGTCTTCTTCTTCCTCTGCCTCGAATACAGGAAACTCAAAGCTTGGAGAAGTCATACGGTCGCACGTTTCAACGGGGTATTTTATGATTAATCTGCATATGTGTGATAAGTTTTATTTAGACAACGAGGGAAGACTCGGTGTATGCAGTTAATGAAATATTTTGATGTTTTTTTAGGGATGTTTTTTAGGATTACCAATTTCCGGAAAAAGAAAAGGAAAAACTACACGAAGGAACAGAATGACATTTTTATTTATGGACAGTCATTTTTTGAAACAAAGACCCTATAAAACAAAACTCTATTGCTTTGGGCGAAGCAAAGAGGGACATTTTCCTAAGAAATAGTAAAATGCAAAGCCCTATGAAACATCTCTTCACCCTGGGCTATGGTGAGAGGACAAAATAACGGTGAAAGTTCCTACTTAGGAGTGCGAACAACAGTTGAAACTTCAACAGCTGTCCAGTAGTGGCGAACCCCATTGTGCACTAAGTAATCTGGAACCTTAGGCTTAAGCTGGCTTGTGGTAGGTCTTGATTTACCAACCACTGTCTTTGCAACACTCAGACGGTCTTCTTCTACTTCAGCAGACTGAGCGGTGTGAGCATACCCATTTCCGAGTGGAGTATGTCGAACTTTCTTTTGAGGAAACTTCCAATCTTCTGAATGGAGAGACTTGTTGTCGGAGACACTTTCGAGATCATCCTCTTCTGTATTTTGGTCTTGCTCTTCTCCCAAGATGGCATTGACTAGATATGTGAACTCTATATCCGTAGCCTCGGAAGGTGACTTGGGGATATAATCCTCAATGATGATTTCACCAGTCGATGATGATGAATAGCAAGGGTTATACATCTCTTTTGGCTGAGAGAGGTACTCATAATCAATGTTCCATCCAGTTGGAACAATATCTTCAAGAGAGATTCTTGAACTTTCAGGAGCGAAGTATTTCACCATGTAGTCGAATTTTCCGCTTGGTTCTCCTAATGTATCCCAAGTCTCTTCGGGGATAGGAGGAATTTCTTCTGATGAACCATGACTTCTGGTGGTGAAGCTGTCAGTAACTTCATCACTGCTTGGTTGAGTCTTACTTTCAAATCCTTTAGTCGGATAACAGCAAGGTGAATCAGACTCTGGTAGGGAGATGTATCCTGCTTTGTTAAGATAGGATAACCATTCCTCTTCATCGGTGTTTTCCGTACCGATGGTATTGACTGTTTGTTGAACAGGTTGAAGAAAACCTCCACTGCAGAAAGTTTCTTGAATGGGGAGAACTACCTCAATCCCTGGGATAGCTTTTGATGATGTCGGAAAGAATCCAATTCCTGTTCTGTTCTTGTTGTTGGTAGGAATATTAATGTGCCCCCAACCACGGGTAGTGCCATCCTTTACAACTTGGATTGCATCTTTGTATGAAGAGATAGACGCTGCTTTCTCCTTTCCTTTGTCCAAGGAAAGTGCTTGGAATTTAGTTCCAACAACTTCTTTTGGTTCTATGTCGGAGAATGATGACAGGTTGCTGACGATCAGAGCTCGTTCTCCACATACGGTTACCAATTTGTCATTTCTTATGAACTTCAGTTTCTGATGAAGTGTTGAAGTAATTGCCCCAGCCTCATGAATCCATGGGCGACCTAGCAAACAACTGTATTGTGCTGGAATGTCCATAACCTGGAAAGTGATTTTGAACGTCTGAGGTCCAATAGTTATGGGAAGATCTACTTCTCCGAAAACTGACTTTCTTGATCCATCAAATGCTTTGACGATGACATGACTTTTTCTTAGAGGGTAATCTTCGAAAGATAATCTTGATAATGTTGATTTAGGCATGACGTTGAGAGAGGAACCATTGTCTATTAGGACTCCTGTGAGTACATCACCCATGCAGCCAACTGAGATGTGAAGTGGAAGATTATGGTCCACTCCTTCTTCAGGAAGATCTTCGTCACAGAAACTTAGGCTAGTTCCCGCGGAGATGTTGGCAATGATGTTGTTGAATTGGCTTATAGTAACACTAGGTTCTACAAAAGCTTGTTCCAAAACTTTCTGTAGAGCTTCCCTATGAGCTTCAGAACTCAATAGCAGGGAAAGAACAGAAATCCTAGACGGAGTATGTAGTAATTGATCTACAATGTTGTATTCACTCCTCTGGATTAACTTCAAGATCTCATCATTTTCTTTCGCTTGAACAGCATTGGTCGGATGATTGTCTTGCCTATGTGGTACTTCCTCCGAAGGTTTCTCCACATTTTCTGTTGTTCTGTTGAAGACTCGTCCACTTCTAGTGACTCGACTAACATCAGCAATATTGACAACAGACGGTAATGGTATTTCCTTACCATTTTCAATGAATGTAGCGTTGTACTTGTATGGTATAGCCTTGTCAGACTCATACGGTACAGGACCTGGTAAGTAGATGACTAGTGGCGCAACTGCTGCCTTCCTGCTATCATACTTAACTTGCATAGGTTCATCTTGATTAATTTGGGAAGATACGGTAAAGACTTCGTCATCTTCTCTGTTAGCAAGAACAGTAATGGTATTGTCGTCCATCAGCTTCTGAATGTCGTTGCGAACACGCAAACATCCTCGTGAATTTCTTCGACAGATTTCGCATCTACTGTAAGCGTGGAAATCGGTTCCAAAGTAGGCAAGTCCATTTAAAGTTTTATGGAACCTGACTACCGATCCTTCAAGGTTTTCAACTTTGTAGATTTTGTATTCTCCTGGACATCCTTGAACCATGTTGATGTCATGTTCAGTTCTGACTCGGATATGTTGAATCCATCCCAAGTCCATTTGTTCTTGTAATGCAGCTTGAACTATGGCACATCCTTGATTATTCTTTGGACAAATTTCACATGTGAAGTAGTTGTGAGGTGGTACATGGCCGTACCCAGCTTGTTTAGCGTGCATCTTAACAAGATTTTCCCCTATCTGACGAATGTCGTAGATTTGAATGACGTTGGGGTGTTGATCTATCAGATTTACTGAAGCTTCTTTATGCTGCGGCAAAGGATTTGCTTGGACATTTGGATTAGTATCTTTGAAGGATAGAATTCCGCTTTTCACTAATCATTGGACGTCAATCTTGAAAGAGAAACAGTTCTCAATATTGTGACCTGGTGCCCCCTGATGATAGGGACAAGATTGGTCAGCCTTATACCATGGTGAGGAACTATTTGTAGGATTTGGAGGACTCCTTGTCTGAATGAGTCTTTTTGCCAGTAATGTTGGAAACAATTCTGCATACGGCATTGGTACGGGGTCAAAGGCAGGATACCTTGGAGCCCGATTGTTGTAATTTGGAGGTCGAACCTGCTGCTGAGGTTGCTGCGACCTTTGTTGAGTTTGTTGTTGCGAAACCTGAGGTTGATAAGCTGGCGCTGAGTTAACAACCGGAGTTATTGTTGCAACTTGAGGTTGGAATTTCTTCTTGATTTTGTGCAAGACATTGCTGACATCTTGATCCTTTTTCTTCTGGAAAGAATTTCCATACTTCCCGAACTGCTTCTTCTAAACGCACACCCATGTTTACCATCTCGGTAAAGTCACTTGGTGCACTTTCAACCATTCGTCCGTAGTAAAATGGACTCAAAGTCTTGAGATAGATTTTTGTCATTTCTTTCTCTTCAAGTGGTGGACAAATTTGAGCAGCAACTTCACGCCATCTCTGAGCGTATTCCTTGAAGCTTTCTCTATCCTTTTGAGTCATGGCCCGGAGTTGATCTCTGTCGGGAGCCATATCTAGATTGTACTTATACTGTTTGACGAAGGCCTCTCCGAGGTCTCGAAAAGTACGAATCTCTGAACTGTCCAAGTTCATGTACCATTTGAGTGCAGCACCAGTCAGGCTGTCTTAAAAATAATGAATGAGCAATTGTTGATTATCAGTCTGAGTTGACATTCTTCGAGCGTACATCACAAGATGACTTAGTGGGCATGAATTCCCTTTATACTTCTCGAATTCTGGTACTTTGAATTTGTGAGGAATCTTAACATTTGGAACCAGACAGAGGTCTGCAGCATTCTTTCCAAATAGATCTTGTCCTCGGAGAGTCTTGAGTTCCTTCTGCATTTGCAGAAACTGTTCTTGGAACTCGTCCAATCTTTCATACACGCCAGCATCCTCACTTGGAGCGTGATGATATACTTGTCCGCCTTGCGGGGGAAAAGTATGCATAATGGGCTGTGGAGAAGCCATGACAGCAGATCTCAGTATCTCAGCATTCTGTTGTGCGAAACCCATTGCCGTTGCTCTTGGAACTTCAATTTCCAGAGGTTTGTAACCCTCCGGTGGACGCATATCCATGGTGACTTTTGGAGCTTCAGAAGCTGGAGGTATGTACCCTTCTGGAGTAATGTTATACGGCATGCCCCAAGGTCGATCAGGCGGCATGGTATACTGAGGAATATGAGTAGAAACAATCTCGGAAACCACAGTCCTTTGTGGTTCTTCTGGCGTTGGTCGATTATGCGCAACTACCAGGGCTTCTACCATACTATTGAGTCTTTCAACAGTACCTTTGAGAGTATTAATCTCTTCTCTGAGTTCTTCATTCTCTTGCTCAAAGTCTTCCATTCTTTTCTTGCGACTTGAACGAGTGTTGTATGGATGAGACAGCTTGAAAGTCTTGGTTCACCTCCTTCTCCTCCTCTCTTTCTGGAGAAAGGAAAGTGACTATTAGATCCGCGACAATTCTCGTGTTAGTGCGTACGACTAAAGCGATGCATGATATGCAATTAAGTTATTATTTTTCAAGGAAACACCATAATTACGTTATGAAACATCAAACTTTATTAATTAAGCGAAAACGCCGTTTTTACACACTTTGAAAATGGAAATACAGAGAAACTGAGAGAAAGGACTCTAAAACTTTGATGATGAGCCGACTTCACGTTCTAACATCTTCTTCTGTTTCTTGAGCTGAGCGTTCTCTGACGTGAGCTGATCAATGATCCAGGAAGCAGGAGGGATATGATGAGAAAGTGACGATTGTGTCACTTGTCGATCGAGTACTTCAAGTAACTCATCCTTCCTTCTAAGGATGTTTTGAATCTCAACATTTTCCGTGTTGACGATTCGATAATTGTTCTTCCAAGCATTCCTTTCTTGGCATACCTTGTTTAATGCCGCTTGCAGTTTTTCAACATCGGTGGAGAAAAGGTAAATTGGTTCCCTTAGGGGAATAGGTTCTTGATGTTGATATGGCATCCTGAGCTTGAATGCTCTGACGCGTACCCATTGAAGGTAAGGATCTAGGGAGATGCAAAGATGTTTTCCTAACAATCTTCTCCCTTTGCTGTGTACAAGACGCCAGGCTTAGACAATTTCCTTCTTCAGCATGTTACCATGATCGTCAATGTTCTTGAAGAACAGACCCTCCAATTGGATGTTACTTGGTATATTTTTCATGGGATAGCCGTATTGACGACGGGCTAAAGCTGGATTGTAACTGATTCCTCCCTTAGTTCCAATAAGGGGTACGTTGGGAAAACTTCCGCAACTGAAGATGATCTTGGTTTCGTCGTTGTCAGGACTACACCACTCAATGTCCGTATGAGTGAGGGACATGATTTTCTGTGACCAGTAAAGGCCATCCCTCATGTTTCAGAAAGTGCTAGACTTTGGCAGGTGCGAAACGAACCATTCGTATAACAACGGTACGCAGCATGTGATTAATCCTCCTCGCTGCAGGTTTCTTGAATGCACAGAGTGATAAGCATCCGCAAGCAAGGTTGGAACTGGATTTCCAATTAAGAAGATCTTAATTGCATTGATGTCGACGAAATCGTTAATGTTAGGGAACAAAAACAATCCGTAGATAAGCAATGCCAAGATTTCCTCAAATGCGCTCATATCTTGGATGCTGACGAAGTACCGAGCTTGATCAAACAGGAATTTGGAGGGCAATCCTTGAATTCCTCCTCTACTCACCATATGAGTTCTGATGTCGACTACGTTCAAAGAAGTAGTTGCAGCAATGATAATGTCGTCAGGATTCTTTTCCAAACCGGAGTACGGATCTTGCGCGTACACGGGTATTCCAATCAGACGAGAGTACTCCTCCAACGTAGGCATGAGCTGATAATCTGGAAAGGTGAAGCAGTGATACGTCGGATCGTAAAACTGTACCAAGGTGGGAAGGATCCCATCCACAATGTTGGTATTGAGCAAAGGCAGAAGTTTTCCATACTTCTCCTTGAAAGCCTGGGGGTTGACCACCAGTTTTCCGAGCTTTCCCAGTTCCTCGACCTGGGGAATCTTGAAGGTGTATTTCCTAGCTCTCTTTCTTCCGTAATCCATAATATAGATCCTTAAGTCCTTTCTCCGTTTCTCTCTTTCTATGAAGTTCAAAACGTTCGTTATTTAGTTTCCTTGAAAAACGACTCGAAAAAGACTCTTTTTGTTTTTAGTTGTTTATTAATGAATGATGCATGAATGCATGAATGCACACACAAGAGTTTTTAAACAAACATGGCGTTGAAGGGTATAGTGGTCATGAAGTCCAAACGCAAACCCCGCCCCAATGGTAAACTAAGGATAAGGATTTTTGTACCTGTAGAACGGGTTCTAGGGGTCTCAGAGTTTTTGCTCAATCTTAAAGATACGTTGATTGGTATCTATAAGAGAGTTTTCTCTGAGTGTAGTATCTGCGTGACAATTACTTCCGTAATCACCGCTCTATGTTCTAAAAAAGGCTTTAAGTGGGGTTAATGTGTTTCTAGGTCCTCCTGGTACAAATCAGTCTCGGAATGCAGTGGCGCAGTTAATCACAACCTGCCAGGCAAATCCCAAGAGTAGTCTTGGAAACCAAGATTAGAGGGCCTTCACCGGGAAGACATCCTCCATCCTATCTTATGTTGCACTCAAATCCGGGTATAGGATTTCTCACCACAAGGGGGAATCAAGCCCTTTCCCGATACAGAATAAACAGAATAAACAAATATAAATGCGGCAAACACATGATATGTGTGGACCTCCGTTTTTTAATTCCGGGCCATACCTCTGTTCTGTAGAGATACGTGAACTGACTCTTTTTTATCGCTTAATGCTTTCGCATTTTGAAAATTCACAGAGTCGCCACCGACCTTTTATTTTATCCAATTAAGGAAAGGTTTATAAAAGAAATAGAAAAAAGACCTTTAAGAAATTCTGGGTAAGGGGGTAGGTTATACAAAGGGAAGGTGTTAGCACCCTTTGTATCCATGGTTATCCATGGGCTCTTAAGTTTGCTTAGCTCACTTGTTTTTCGATCACTTTTCAATTGCTTTAGAATGCTCATATGTGGCTTCAAATACTTTTGTAAATTGAATTTTGTAATGATCCGTGGGTGGATGTATACAAAATGCTTGTTTATCTTTCGAAAGATGTTTTGAAAAGAACGTTAACTTTGTAATAATCCGTGTTTGGATGTATACAAAATATTGTCTTTTTTGAAAGTTTTGTTTTGAAAAACAACAGTGTATGAGAATTTTGTTTGTTTTGATTTGAGCAAGCAAACTAGGAGGTCTACCCTGAGTTGTAAGGTCTTTATCCTATTTCCTTTAAAAATCTATCCTTTCACCGGATATAAACGCAAGGTTCGATTTTGTACTCAAAATAGTAGAATTTTGACTTTGATTTTGAAAAGAATGAGAAGGGATTACCTTAAAAGGTGCAAGTGTGATTTGTGATTGGATTCAGATATTTTATCTTTGAAGTTAGTGATCTAACGGTTCAATTTTATCTTTGACATACACGCAGTTTATATTTGCTGGAAATTAAAATGCGGAAATGTAAAGTGCGGAAAGTAAATCTACGCTATTACATCGATTGTGCAGGAAATGTAAACTAGCCTATTTACATGAATTTGACATCCTATACATTTATCTAGGAATTTAAATTGCAAGAAAAATAAAGGCATGTTTTTGGATTTTTTATGATTGATTTTAATTATAATTAATGCATGATTAATTAAATTAAAATGAAGAAAAATGATGAAAATAGAATTAAACCTAGAAATTAAGTTTAAAATATGTACAAAATATTTGTCAATTAATTTTAAAACAAAACTAATTTTTTTTGGGATTTTTGGAATTGATTTGAAATTGATTAAGCTAATTAATACATAATTATACAAATAATTATACAAATAACTAAAACTTAAAGAGAAAATTATTCAAAATATGTAGAAAATTAGTTTATAATATATAAACAATATTTAACATGAAGAACAATTTTTTTTATGATTTTTTGATTGGTTAGAATAATTAAAAAGCAAATATATAAATATATACTAATTAATTATGCAAAATATTGAAATTATGAAGAAAAATAAAATATTTTTATTTTGTTTCTCCTGTAAAAACAAGAAAACCCTAGTCAGGGACTGTTTCTGTAGGAGATAGTTAAGCGTACCTGATTTTTGTGCAGTGTTGAGTCTCTGCTAATCGCGTGATATTCAGAAGACTTCTAGAACAAAAATCTTGGAATTTTGAATTGTGAAAGATTGATTTGATTGATGGTACAAAACATTGAGAATTGTACTGCAAGCAGTTTGGCTGTCGACTGACTGTTCAGGTATTGACGTAGCAGTTAGAGTGAAAAATCAACAGTCAAAGTTAATTTTCTTTTTTTGTTGTTTTTGTTTTTGTTTTATGTGAAAAATGAAAGTTTATTTACATGACTTGTTGAAAAACACAGACATAATAAATAACCAATATTCACTGTTACCCGTACAGTCTGAGTTTCCTGATTCTGCGCCTGCAAAAAGATTTAACTCTGTACCAATTGTGTCAGTACTATTTATCTGTAAATAAATAAATAGCATGTGTGAAGTAATAAACAGTATTTGGCGTTTGCGTAAGAATAAATTCAACTGCAAGCCAAATTACCGTATAAGAAAAATTCTAAAAACTAAGTATTTCATATGTCAGGATATTTGTTGAAATAAAAATCCATGATTATATGAGACTCTTAATTTTCAGATTGGAGTTTTCTTGAAAAAAGATGCGGGCAAATTTTGGGGTATAACAATATGACACAGAGGTTAGGCAGGACCTCTCTTGTTTGAGGGGGAATTTGGCATCCCTAATTCCTCATTGGGGCTGGACCAGCAACAGGTCAACCATTGGTTTGGATGAAAAACCAAGGTTTTTAACACTTATATCCCCAGCAGAGTCGCCATTTTTCTGTGGTGGTCGTTTTCTTTACCTCCCCGTTTCACTTGGGAGGACGGCACGCTAAACCCTTCACGCGAAATTTGGAAGGAGAATGCGCCCGTGGTGGGATGAATTTTGTTTCAGTTCTTCCTACGATATCACACGACCTTTCTTATTTGTCCTACGAGTAGGAAAGGGGAAAAAAGATCTCAACTAAACCCTAGGAGTTTGCTAAGTGTGGGGATTTCACCTAGACTAGAAATTCTGGAGTCCGGGGGGTCGGTTATACATAGGGAAGTGTTTAAACACCCTACATATCTGTAGTACTCTACAGGAACCTTCTCTGTGTCATTGTGTTTGTGTTTATTGCTAATGATTGGGAAAGTTTCTCCTTTGTATTAGGAGAAGGAAATGAATTGATTAAAGAAAGACAGACAGACAGACAGACTGACTATTTTTGGTATTTTATTAGCTCGCTGAGATTCCTTGTGAACCTCATGCCTACATATCCCTAGTGGAAGTCAGAGCTTAATGTAGTTCGGGGAACTAACTAGGGAAATTAATTATTTTTGGTGCCTTGCTTGAAGCTCAAGGTTGAAGCTTGGAATTAAATCTCTGTTTACAGTAAAGAGACATGAAATCATCTTTACAGAGAGGTATTTGTACTATTCTACCACAAACATTTAAAAGAGTGACAGAATAACTGAATTCATTTCATTCAAGAGGGGGACCTTACTTGTGTATGTGCAAGTATACCAGTCAAATGCCTCTTAAATGAAAGAAAGATGCCCATCCAAATTAGGGAAAGTTACCACATGTCTGGGTTTTACTGCCAGCTCATGCCTTTCAAAATCCTAAATGGGAGACTTGATTAAAATTGAAATGAAATGTAATGTTTGTTTGAATGTGGTAGAGTAGTAAAAATATCTCTCTATAGAGATAAGCTATGTCTATCTACTGTATAAAAGATTTGAATTTTAACTGGCTTGTATGAGGCCCAAGCTTGAGGCTTTTTGATTGATTTTATTGACTTATTGAAATAATAACTCTACTGGAGAGAATTTAAACTAAGGAGTTTTTGGTGTTCTGTACAAAGCCCAGAATTGAGGCTGACTCTAATTGGAGAGTGTTTATTTGATGGATTTTTATTTGGTGTTCTGTACAAAGCCCAGAATTGAGGCTGACTCTAATTAGGGAGACTCTATTTGTGTGCCTTCTACAAAGCCCAAGGTTGTGGCTAACTGCTAAGGATAACTGAATTTTTGAGACTATGAATGACTCTATTTTGTGTGCCTTGTACAAAGCCCAAGGTTGTGGCTGACTCTAGCTAGGGAAAACATTATTTTCTGCCTTGTACAAAGCCCAAGGTTGTGGCAGACTCTTTGACAAGGGAGTTTTATTGTTTGGTGCCTTGTATGAAGCCCAAGGTTGAGGCTAACTGTTTTTGTTGGTTTTGACTTTATTGAGGAGATTTTATTTATTGAAAGACTGTTTTTCTTTGGAAGCTAACCCTTTCCAGGGATTTTGACTCAGTTGGAGAAATTATTTGGTAAAAGACTGACTTTATCATGTTTTTGGAGGCTGACCCTTTCCAGGGGTTTTGACTCTTTTGGGGAAATTATCTCCTAGGAGAAATGAATCTTTATTTATTTATTAATTGACTTTGGAGGCTAACCCTTTCCAGGGAATTTTATTAACATGAAGGAATGTGTGGAAGCTAACCCTTTCCAGGGAATTTTATTGAAATGATGGATTGATTTGGAGGCTAACCCTTTCCAGGGATTTTGACATTTTAAACAGATTTTTATTAATTGACTTTGGAGGCTAACCCTTTCCAGGGATTTTGACTCTTTTGGGGAAATTATCTCCTAGGAGAAATGAATCTTTATTTATTTATTAATTGACTTTGGAGGCTAACCCTTTCCGGGGAATTTTATTAACATGAAGGAATGTGTGGAAGCTAACCCTTTCCAGGGAATTTTATTGAAATGATTGGCAGAAAGATTATCTAGTGGAGACTTCTTGTTTAAAGCCCAAGATGAAGGCTGACTCATGCTGAGGAGAAAATAAACATAGATCCTAGACTCTGCTAAGGAAGATTGATGAAGATAAGGGTGACAGAGACTGTCCATGTCTCTCATTCCAAAAGGTGTACTCAATGCAAAATTGAGACAAACTTAGCTTGTTTAAAGTCTGGTTTAAATTGGAAGAAACTCACCAGGGTAGGCTAAAAGGTGACTAAAGACCTGTTCCTATGTTTATAAGAAACCTGATGGGTCCTTGTATACAAGCTCAAGAGGAAGCTGGAAATGCTTTTAAGAAGCCTGTGGGTCCTTGTACAAAGCCCAAGAGGAGGCTAATCGAGGGTCCTTGTTATAGCACAAGAGAAAGCTATGTAGTTTTGAACTTATTTTGGCTCTAAGCAAATGGGTAAGAGGTTTCACCGGGAATAATTCCTCTTTGGGTGGATGTGTCCTATTATTTGGATTCTAAGGTTTTTACCAAGATGTTTCACCGGGAATAATTCATCTTGGGGGTTTGAACTACAGATCTCTAATTAGGAAAGAGCCTTCACCGGGAAGACATTCTCAATCCTAGGCCATATTCCTATAATATATATATATATATGGTTTAACTGTCCTAGGGTTTATACTCAAACGTAGTTCTAGACTAATATATGCACAGTTTATATTTGACAGTAATTTAAATAAAGACTGTAAATTGAAAGCTTGTAAAGCCTAACCTGGATGGAGTGGAGGCCTTTGGAGAAGTATGTACAGAGCCTCAACAGTAATTTTTGTTGTTTTGTTGATAACAGTTGAATATATATATGATAAACAGTTAATGGTTTTTGAAAACAGAAGAAGTGAAGATGGACAAAGGTCACATAGGTATCTGAAGAGTTTCACCGGGAATAATGCCCTTCAAATACCAGAAGAATGTTTTGAAAACATAAAGAAGATTTTGAAAATACAGTTTTGAAAACAAGCTAAGAAGAGAAGGTGTTTGGGACTTACACTCTATTAGAGGCCCAGTACTTTACAGTACTGGTTATAAAAACAGTTGGAAAATGATTTAGAATGATACAAGGTTTTGTTGTTTGAAAACCCTAATCATTTGACTTATTCGGAGATTGAAAACAGTTTTGAAAATTGACAAAAGTCAACTTAATTAAGGTAAAGATGAAGACCTATGCCTAATTAAAACCTAAACAAACAGGGTTTTATCATAAACCTTATTTACAAAATGATTAGGTTAAAACAAAGTGAATATATATTTAAAGTATTTAAGAAAAAAACACTTAAAACATACTATTTTAAACCTAATAAAAATATATGAAATGAATAATATTTTTATGATTTTTTTTATTATTCACAAAATAGATATATTAAATGACAAGTGTGTGAAAAATGAAGTGAAAATAAATTAATTTGATAGGTTAAATAATTGGTTAAAGTTGTGAAGAAATTAAATGGGAAAAGGTGGTAAAAAATAGGGTTTTGTCACCAACCAGGTTTGAACCCACGCCCTTTGTATTACCAGCCCAAAACAACACCACTGAGCCAATGCGCGCTTGGTGTCATATGCATGGTTCCATTGCAATTCATATATTACTCAAATGCATAGAAGTGAAAAAAAGAAATAAAATCAAAAGGTCTGGGGCGAGGGGGATTCGAACCCCAGACCTTGGGCACGCGCAACACACAAACACTCTTTACCACTGGGCTATCACGTTTTAGTCGTTAATGAAACAGGTATCAATCAAAATAAAATAAACTTAGACCTGAGTTTGAAAATTGCGCGCCACCACCATCTTCGTCTTCAACCTCAAGCTCTCAAATTTCAAATTTATGAACTTGCTCATTTCTCAACCATTTGCAAAGATGTAAAGACCAAACTTGCTCTAAATTCACTCACGATTCTAAATATGTAACTATCATAAATTTATATCAACTATATCTAACTAATTTACCAGAAATCGTGAAGAACCCTAAAACTTAAAAATCAAATTAAATGGCTATGCTGAAAGATAAATGAATGATGATAGAGGGTTTTCAATCCTCTGATGATGCTGAACAAGATAGAATCGAGCTATTTCTTAAAGAATGCTTAAATTAAAGAGATGAGGTTCAGAAACTTACCTCTGAAAATGGAAGTCGTGAGGATGATAGAGAGCAACTGAGCTTGTATGAATGATCCCAAAAGCTTCCTTGTGACTCAGTGATGCTAACTGAATGCTTTTAGTAACCTCAATCTTCCTGAATTACTCTATGGACCTCCCTCGATTTCAGCTTCAAGTGAACATGGAGGGTGATGATTCTTGAGTTACAGATGAGCTGCAGCCATCTGAACAGCTTCACTACCTCCTATGGAACGTGCCTGGATGCTTAGCTTGATTGGAAACCTTCTGAATTGCACTATGGACCTCCAACTGCAACTGCTCCTAAGTGAGAGCAACAATGGTGTTCCTCCACTTGCAGAAATGATCCAGGTGCTTGGATCACCTCAAATGACCTCCCTTGAGATGTTAGAATGCTTACTTTCCAAAGATAAGCTCTGGTTTGAAGAAATCGATTCTTCTTGCCAAAGAACTTTGAAAAACAATAAGCATGAGAAGAGAAAGAGAAAGCAAGGAATATGGTTGCTTTGGTGTGTTTTTCTACTGAAGTATGCTCTCCTATTTATAGGCAAATGACTCAGTACTGATTGAGAGAGTGAGCTTGCTTAGTGAAGCAAGTTTGGTTTCTTAGCCATGAAGAAATTTCAAAGAATATCCAAGTGTGATCATTGCATTTTCGAGCCAGCTCCCCCATCCATTGATTCTATCTGATCTTAGGGAACATTTCAGATGCAAAGTGAGCTCTAATTGGTTGGTGAGAAGATTCCTTAGGTGATTCATCAATTTGCCATAAATTCACAAATGTAATCATTACATAATCACATGTTCTTGTTTTAGGAATCTTCCTCAATTATCATGGCATGGTGAAAATGAATGCATGGCATGTTTTCAGATGTGTTATGGGTCGTGTAGCATCCATATTTGAGGTCATGTGCACAAAATTTCAAAGTTCAAAAATGATGCATGACCTATAATTTCACTTCATGAGGCCAACTTTGAACAAGCATAACTCTTAGCTCAAAATGAATTTGGAGAAGGTTGAACACAATTTGGAAAGCCCTAAACATCTACTTCAAATCATTAGTTTGGAGTTTCTTCAAAATCCTTTGGCAAATTTGTGAAAAATGAGGCCAAAGTTGGAAGAAAACTAGGTTAAAACACTTAGAAAAATTTCTAAGTGTTTATGACCTAAAACTCCAAAACTTCTAAAACTCTTAAATGATTGATCTTTTGAAAAAAGTTCCTTTGTAAGATGTTGTTTTATTTTTCAAGATCTACAACTTTCATGTTGGAAGTTTTTTGAGTTGTGTAGGTGAAATTTTGAGTTCTCACCATGCCTTAAAAAACCCTAATTCCCGACTTTTTGCTCCTTGATGAATTTCTTTGAATTTCTTTGGTCAAATGACTTTACCATCCATATATTGATGATATTGATCCTTGAAAGTCATTTTTTGACCAAAGATCTCAAAAGTCAATGGTGATCCTATACAGTTGACTTTTTCCAGATAAGGTGAGATTTTGGACTTTTGTGTAGAATCAAGATCTTTTCCTCAAATGAATGATGTAAATGGATTATATTGAGGTAGTAGAGATTCTTGAATCATGTCTTGAGTTTTGGATTCATGCCCTGATTAAAAGTCAACTATCCTGGTGAATTAGGTCAAAAACCCTAATTGTCGACCAGATGAAAATAATGACTGTAGACTTTGAAATGAGGTGTGATGTCCAGTGGATCTTGTCATATGAGTTATTTGAAGGTGATTGATGTCTTTGAATGATCCCCTAGGGCTTTTTATGGTTTCCCAAAGGTGATCCCTGATTTTAGTCCTTGATAAGGCTCAAAACCCTAGTTTGTGGATCTGAGTAATTTTGTACTTATATGACTGGGTGTCTAATCAATCATAGGTGAAATAATGAAGCTCTTGAGTCTTATGATTGTATTAGAGACTAATCCTCCTATTGATTGATCCTTTGCCTGAGTTTTCCTGTCTTTGAACACCCTCGATTGAATGTCAGACTGCTCTAGGTACTTACTCTGACTTGATGAAAATCCTGAAGATATGTCATCTCAGGGGGGGTCAAAAATTAGGGTATGACAGGTACAACTAATGGCTGAAAGTTATCCCGACAGACAAAACCACTTCAGAAACAATGTCTCTTATTTATACAAGGGGCATGACATGGTTTATCCAATCAACCTGGGGCAGTCAGGTCAAGATTATGAGAATCTCTCAAAGAATGCCAATCAATCTAGGGCAGTCAGGTCAAGATTCAAAGAATCTCTCAAGATTCCAAGAATCTCTCAAGATTCCGAACAACCAGGGGCATACACCCAAGTGGATCTGCAGATACTTCCCAATCAACATGGGGCATCATCCTAAGTCTATAATTACTGGGGGCATGTCACCCATAGTACACACCTCATAAAGTCCTCACAAGGCGAATCTTTCCAAAGTCCCTACTAGCAAGGGCAAATTTGTGCAAAGCCTGTTTGAAACTTCAACCAACACTCATTGGTGTGTCCCAATCAATACAAATCCAGGAATGACCGTTAATATAATACTGGGGGCAACGTTCAAGACATCCATGCCTTCCCACAAAGTCGGTTTCACATGATCATATCCCCACAGAGTAATCATTAAGAAGATATCTTCAAATGTTCTCGTCCCAACAAAGACTTAGTTCCTCAACTGAGTTTACATATTCGACACTGCCGGTTCCCCGATACTATTCTCTTCTCCAAACAGGTTATTCATCTCTCTTATCCCCAGTCAGGGTACATCAAGATCAATCATTCAAAATCCCTTTCATCCCCAAGCAGAAATCATAAATCCCCAGCTGAGCATCTTCAAAACAAAATCAGACATCAAAATCACAATGACACAGAGATTAATTTTCTCAATCAAGACAGGATAAATCATACTCATACATCATATATCATAAACATATTCATACATTGCATACATTACCTCATAATAAATTCATACATAACATGCAAGTTTCTCATTTATTTAGAGAGATTCGTCACATAATACATGCATCATGACATTGCATAAAGACTAACTTTACCTTTTTCAGGATACAGGTACAAGCAGATGAACAATATCTCTGAGCTAATTCAGTTACTACGAACGGTGCTGACACAGTCAACTCTCAAATTTCTAATTCTATCATCACGAACGGTGTAGACACGATCATCTCTCCAAGATCTAATTCAGTTACTACGAACGGTGCTTACAAGGTCAACTCTCAAAGATCTAATTCTATCATCACGAACGGTGTAGACGCAATCATCTCTCCAAGATCTAATTCAGTTACTACGAACAATACTGACATGGTTAACTCTCAAAGATCTAATTCCATCATCACGAACGGTATGGACACGATCAACCTTCCAAAGTCTAATTCAGTTACTACGAACGATGATGACACGACTAACACTCTCCAACAGACGCTTCTCAACATACTAAGCTCAGATGCAGCCTAACATATGGCCCATCCTGGTACTTCTTAATACAAAGGATTCAGTCTAACGTACGACTCATCCTAGGATACAACCTGACATACGGTGTATTCTGACAACTATAAACACAGAGGACCCAATCTAACGTATGACTCATCCTATCCTACAGCCTAACATACGGCCTTCCAGACATTTAATAATGCAAATTGGATCCGGTCTAACGTACGACCCATCCTTCAGCCTAACGCACGACTTTCCAGACATTTACCAAATGCAAATTGGATCCGGTCTAACGCACGGCCCATCCTTCAGCCTAACGCACGGCTTTCCAGACATTTAACAATGCAAATTGGACCCAGTCTAGCGTATGACTCGTCCTAAAAGTATAGCCTAACGTACGACTTACTTTTACACTTATCAATACAGCAGATTCAGTCTAACGTATGATTCATCCTAATTATATCCTTCAGATATGGTCTAACGTACGACGTATGATGACTTTCAATTCTATCAAGCTGGATGGCATCTTTAAGCCCATCTCAATCAATTCTCTCAAACAACTAGGGGGCATCTCTAAGGCCATCTCGGTCAACTTTCTGTTAGCATCCCGATGGCATCTTTAAGCCCATCTCATACATCTTTTTCCAACACTTGGACAACATCTTTAAACCCGTCGCCAGCAAAGGTCCCTATTTCAGCTAGGGCAAATTCCTGGGTATTCTAGTGTTCAATCCTCTTCTACCTTCAGATTCCGACAGGCACACATGCCAATCTACACCCTCAAGTATAAGAAAATTGAACAGGGGCAACTGTCATACCCAAAAATTTTCCCACCACATTTTCATACTTAACCTCATTTGAATATCAAAGTCTCAATCTTTGACTGAATATTCTCTCCTAAGCAATCAACCCACAACTAGGGTTTTGTTCCTCTCAAAGTAAAATCCACTTTTGATACTTCAAGTGAAATTCATGGCCTCTCATATGCTTCACAGTATTCTCTTGCCAAGTTTCAAGCTCTGATTCATAAGATTGATCAATCAACAGCTCAAATGGTCAACAGTCGACTAATTTGACCTAAAAGTCAACTGTGGTCAAAGTACAGTCAAAACCCCTGATTTTTTGCCAACATCATCATTTTGAAGTATCATTCATCATTTGATTAAGGATTGAGCATGATTCATCATTGAAAGATCAGAAATCCACAAAAGTCCAAGTTGCTAAATTAGGGTTTCTTAGCAAAAGTCAAATGTACTTTGACTGATCATATCTCCCACATGCTTTATCAGAAGTTCCCCAACCGAAGCCTATTCTCAAGAAAATTTCATTCTCTACAACTTTGATGTTGGGCTCAAGGTCAAGAAATGCTTCCGCATAAGAGATATGAGCCAATACATTACAGGTCCTTCTAGAAGCTCGCAAAAAGCTGTTTTTTGTCAGGAGCCCTATCATCAAGATAAAATCTCCAAGTTCAAGAAAGGTTCTGAAGTGGCTTATAGGGGACATCTTGAGCTTTCCAAAAAGTCCTATAACATCTTTATATGTTCAATATTGAGGGAGTTATGCTTTGTTAAAGTTGGTCAATTGTAGAGAAATGCACAAAAGTCAAAATGAGCAAAATAGACTTTTTTTAATTAATGGGCCTAAGTTTTGGATTCTAAACATGATTGTGACCTGATAAAGGGCCCATAAAATTATTTTCATATTTTTGTGCCATTTATTTGATTTATTTGGAATTGTATGAATTTAAATACCAAATAAATTAAGTAAAATCATAAAATAATGGAATAAATCATGGGTCTTCTTTTTTTAATCATATGGAAGCCCAAAAATATCTTGATGACCAAGAAAAAAATCATGAAAACATATTTTGAGAGGTTTTGGTCAAGTTTAGAAAGATTTTATACAAAATCTTTTCATATTTGCATGTCACCAAAAGATTTGATTTCTTTATAATATTTTGCCCTAATCCTATTCCTTATAAGTAGGGAAATATATTCAGCTGCAGAGAGGAAGAAATTTGAGAGAAAAAAAAACCTAGCCGAACCTTCAAAAACTCAAGGAACTAGGGCATGATCATGAATCCTTCTCAATAAGTTTCAATTCATTCCAGTCCTCCTAATTCGTTCCTGAGGTGTTAAAAGGCAAGATTGAATCAAGAGCCAAGAGTCATGACGCCCTGAACGTGCATCAAAAAGCATTAAAACAAGAATGGTAAGAATGGTAATCCACCATAATTCTTGGAGCCGTTGGTTCGAAGAATTGACGCAAGAATGGTAATCCACCATTTTTAGGGCATCAAAAAGCAAAGCTCCTGTTTTCGTGTGTGCAGGCCGTGTCAATCCAAAATAACCATGCCATTGAACTCGTGGCATGTCAATTAGATAATCTGGGATCTTTTGGCTATTGCTTAACGTGAATTATTTGAGTTTGTTGTGCTGCAGAATCTGCTACCAAACATTCGTAGCAAAAGTCCCAGGTATTATCGTAGCTAATGAACAAGCCCAAGGAAGAAGACGGTCAGCAGTCTCCTTTGGACTTCTTGGGAACACGCGCATGATACTTATTGGTTGGTCAAACCTGAAGCAGTTCTCTCCCTTCGTACCATTGGCCCAGGCATGAGTGATGTGGGCCATGCGTTGACCGAGGGGAAGTAGCCTAGGTATTATTTTTATTTACTCTTGTGCGTTTGATTTACAGGTATTGAATGCAGCACAATTGGTGGAGAATATTGGCCATTAACCATATAGACATGGGTTCGATTCCAGCCCTTGTCAATTATTTTTAGCGCCTATTTGATTTCACTTGTTCACTGATACACACCTACGGTGCACCCTCACAATCACGCCCTTAGATTATCATCAGCACAAATCTAAGGGTCCATCAAAGAATCCCACGGTGTACCCCCAATGGAGCACCACATTGAATCCCCAGCGCCCAGGTTTTGTTATTTCTTTTATTTATTTATAAAAACTTGTTTTTTACTTCCTCCTTTTGTTTCTTCTTTTAAAACCAATTATTTATTTATTTTTTATAAAAAACAAAACTATGATTTGGAATTATTTTAATTTAAAATTTAGGTTTAATAATTTTAATTAATTTTAGGTTTAATAATTTTAAGTTAATTTTAGGTTTTAATCAAGTTTAGCCTTAATCAATAAACCATAGGTTTTTAATATCAACAAGGTAAGAGTTGTCTATTAACTTTAGGTTTTTGCCCTTTGGTTTACCCATTAGGTTTTTTAACCATAAAGTTTTTTAACCCTGTTTTTCTAAACAAACTTATTCGTGAACTTCTCTTCTCATCTCTCACTCTAGTGTATGTCGCATGTTTTTAATTATTTATTTTGTTTGCCTTTTATTATTCTGCCTTCATTTTAATTTTCCTTTTTAATTACGCCATTTATCTATTTATTTATTTAATTTCTGTTATTTAAATATTAGAAGGTGTATAGGTTGCCTATTCAATTTTGATGTAATAGTAATTAGAACCTTTTATTTTCCGTCTTTATTTTCTGCCCATAGGTGTTTATTGTAATAGCATAGGAACTTTTATTTTTGCCTTTAATTTCCGTATTTTATTAACTGCGTGGTTAGTAATCTTAGGGAGTGCAATCCTTGAATGAACATAGAATCACTAATTTTACAAGATAAATTATCTGAATTAAATCACGTGATTGTGCACCCACACACCTTTAGGGTAACCCTTCTCGTTGCCTTATTACTGTTGCCTGTTGCCTTCAATGTCAAAATAGTCAAGTCCCTCGATTCCGAGGATACCTAAAGTAATGTGGCCTTTAAAATATTGAAAATCATCAAACGAGATCAAGTCCCTCGATGCTGCCTCAGAAATAAGATGATTGTCATATTGCTAAGGTATCCTTATTGTTGCCTTAATGACTATTATATCCTTCCCTAAAGACTACCTGCCCTCTTTATGGTAGGGACAGTCTTATGGCGAACGATGACCCTCGATGACCCTTTAACATCCAATGAAAGGACTTCCTACCCTCTTATGGTATGGATAGCCTTTTCAAATTGAAAAGCTAAAAGAACAATATTTTAACTTAGGGTAGGTGCTCCTAATTGCTTTCTCTTTTCAAATTCAAATTCAAAATTCAATATCTTTTCCCACTTCTTTTCAAATCAAATTCAAAAAGACTACGCTTATTTACAAGCTAAAGTTCTTATTCAAACATTTTCTTATTCACACACCACACTACAAGCGTTTTTGAAAACAAAAGTGAGTTAAGCAATTAAGAGCCCATGGATAACCATGGATACAAAGGGTGCTTACACCTTCCCTTTGTATAACCTACCCCCCGAACTCAAAATCTTTTTAAAAGGTCTTTTCCATTTCTTTTAGCCTTTCTATTAAATTGGATAAAAAAAAAGTCGGTGGCAACTCTTGCTATCCGCAACATTTCAAAAAAAGTCAGTTCTCCCACCGTGTTACAGAACTGGCGACACTGCCGGGGATGCTTTCGAAGAAAAGACGGGTTACCTTAAAGTTTAGGATTCACTTAATTGTTTTCAATTGTTTGCTTTATATTTGTGGGCCTATTTGGGTTTACTTGTGTGAAAGATCCAAACCCGAATCTGAGTACCTTAGGTAAATGGCATGAGACCAAGGAGACTGCACGGCGTATACTGATGCGGTTGATATGGTGGCCATCGTTAGTGTGACACATTGGTTATCTGCGAAATTGAATGAAATTGGAACATTTAATCGATGATAATTTTCTGGTTTTGAATTCTAGGGAATAGAAATAGTTTGTGAGTTAAAAACAGAGACCGTAATTGATAAACCAAGTCTGGAAATAGAAGAAAATTATTAGAGACAGAGGCCTTGGAAAGGGGACGCACGTCCCAAATGTAGTTAAAGGGGAGAGGGTCCAACAATGAAGGTGGGACGGGCGGCTAGTTATAGGGGCGGGCGCCCTTTTAGGTGACATGGGAGTTCCTTAAGGGACGGTCACCATACAGGTGGGACGGGGGTCTCACTTTATTAAGTAGTGCACCTTTTCATTTAGTGTATAGAAACTAAAGTTGTTTAATTAAAAGTACAAAATAAAAATATACTGATAGTGAAGAGAATAATTGATGATTAAATCACATGCTACATTATAACTAAATTAGATCAAACTATATATATATACTAGTACTTGCTTAACTAATATAATCACCTGCTACCTTCCATTTAAATTTGATATTAGTTCTATATGGAAAATAAAATATACTGGTAACAATAATCACACTTAGAACCAAAAATTAATGTTATCCCCCTAATTTCAAAAATAAACATATATCTTTATCACAATCATGATGTGATTAGAACAAAATAATTAAACGGGGCCACGTTAAAAATTTATATAATGATTTAATAATATAATAACAATAATAATAGTTAGTAATAATTATAATAATAATGGTAATAGTTATTATAATTTAGACATAGAAGCATTTATATAGTGGAATTAATCTAATAGGTGTTAGACGATAGGGATGGTCTAGAGGGGGGTGAATGGACCACCTTGTTCAACTTAAGAAAATTTTAGCGTTTGAAAATGTGATTCCCCGAAATCAAACTTATCGTCTTGAACAATCAAGTTATCAAGGACCGAATATGTACAATTAACTACCGGATGAAAATGGTGAATTGGAATTACTTGTTTCAACGGAATTATCAATTAGCTAATACACATATTATATGAGTTTTACTCACAATAAACTGTTTCACAAAAATTAACCAAAAATTGAATGTGGAATTTTATCAAACACTTGGTGAGCGATTTTCACCAAGTTTCAATTTTTGCTCAACTATGAATTTTTGCCGAAAACGAATATAGAAAAGATAAAACTAAAGACGATAAAGAACACGATATTTGTTTAGGAAGTTCCTCTATCGTCCTCGCAAGAGTATGTCTTCCCCTAATTTCAAATGAAATTAGGAAAGTTTTATTTGATTGCAAAATGTTTAACAAGGAAAGAATTTACCAAACACCAACTACACACATGTAGTAAAATTGAATACAAATTTTTCCTCCCCTTGATTCAAGTAGAACCAAGATAATTTCAATGATCTCTACCAATCACGACCCCGTTCCTTCCTTTTCAATCCTCCGGTTGTAGCAAATCTGATGAGCGAATCTACAATCCCTCAATTCCTTATGCTCGGCTGAATTGAATCCAAAGCGAAGCGATCGTCAAAAACCTTCATATCAAAACCTTGATCTAGAAGGAAAAACCCTAAGATTTTATACAATAAACACCCTCAACATTCTTCGCTCGAACAAGACCTTAGTCCACCGTCGAACCTTATCAACAAACGATCGTTACTACGATCGAAAAAGATTATTATGGTGCATATATTTGCTGCAATGTCTGGGCTAATCCAATACCTTCTCCCCCTTTGACAACATCAAAAAGAGACAAGCATTGTTATACATATATGGTGGGTATTATATCATTCAACGTTGATCACAAACAAACCCTTTTGCAATCATGGTGAAATAGCAATCATTCACATAAAACGATACTAAAGACAATATAAAAGGCAACAATAACATAAATACCAAACAAAACGGTGAGCACATAGCTCAATGTTTCAATCTTACACAAACACGTAGTAGAGGTAAGAATTGTTCAGACAATAAAATAAAATAAAGCACACAAAACATATAAATTGTTCATGGATTATGCTAATGATTCATGCATGAAAAAGTATGTATGCATGAGACTTCCAAAATATGCACAACATATACACAACCATGAACAAGTAGCAAGTTTACCATATTGATGCATCAATTAAGAAGATTCTAAGATTGAAACGATATTACCTTTACACATGGGAGATAGAGAACTTTGCCCTCACATATCTTGAATACACACTTCAACACATTTATGAGAGCATAGATAATAATAATAAATAGAGCATATGCAACTACTCATAGTGGCAACCTATCCGATATATCAAGGACACCAAGTTCCCTACGAATGTGAAAGAAGGGCTCGGTAGCTAGTGGTTTTGTAAAAATATCGGCAAGTTGATTTTTGCTTTCAACATGCTCAAACACTACATCACCTTTTTCTACATGGTCTCTGTTGCACCCCAAAATTTGCCCATCTAATTTTATCTCTAACTGGCTTAGACTTTTGCATTCATGTACATGTATCCATTAGGTCATTAACATATTATGCATCGTTTATCAATAAATTAGGCTCGGGATCAAGGATTCTAAAAGATCAGGGTTTAGTTGTTCATTGCTCAAGGTTGTTGAGTTTCACCATGTAAATATGAGATTAAGGTATTGGCTAAATTCATGGATCCTTTGTGTTTAAGGTATTGCTTTGGATTTAAGATCATTTTTGAATCATAGTACAAAAGAGGAACCTGAAGATTCATTTCACTGAAGACATCTTTTTACCATTATTCAACACACAAGTTTGGTCGATTCAGTGAATTGAATTGATCTAAAGGCTTCATTGAAGAAGCAAATGGAGTGGGAAGTCGTTCATTAAAATTCAACTGAATTCGAGTCCAAATGTAATCAAAATGAGTTGAGGTTCTCAAGACATTTGTGCAAGGGGTTCACTCAATGTTGCAATGCGGAGAAATATTTGGAAATTCATGATAATGCAAATGGAAAAAAAAGGAGATAACTCAAATGTGAAGAAAAAAATCATTTCATTTCAAAGTTCCATTACAATTCTATTCATCATTTAACTCATATTTTACTCATTGCAAGTCCAAGAAACAATTACATCCCCATCCAATGGCATTACATGACCAAGAAGATTACACAAAGTAAACAAAGGCTTCATCGATTCCCACTCCAAACTCTCATCCCTCCTTAAGTTATTTCTTGGCCATGAACCATGCTGCATCGGCATTGAATCAATTATTCCAAACCTGCATCACAAGCAAATGAGGAAACAACATGAATCAGTGCATATTTATAGGCCATTCATCAAGTTTAATATCCAAACAGTGACGCCATATTAACCTCATATTCCCTATTCCAAATAGAAACCTCACATATACACTAAACAAAACCAGTCCCTGCATTCTAACCCTCAACAGTCCCATATGTAATTAAGCCCATCTCATATCATTTTCAAAAACAGTCCCTAAACTAGACCAAAGCCACACAAAAATACCACTGTTTTTATCATATTAGTCCTAACCATATCAGTTAACACCAAACATTCCATAACCAATTCAAAACTAACTTTAACAGCATAACAGAAAATAACAAATTCAAAACATTCCCCAACTGATTTCTAACCTATCAGTCTTCATTACTAACTGTTATAACACCACAAAGCTACATAAACCACCCTGCATATAACAGTCCATACTCTTTCTCACTGTTTGCATATACCAAATAGCAATTCAGCTCTTAACCACTTAACTAATAACTAACAACCTAGTATAACCAACCTAACCGATTTCAGTTACCACCCTCTAACAGAATTTCAACAAATTCCAACAGAGACTAACCGATTTCAGTTACCACCCTCTAACAGAATTATAACAGCAAACAAATTCAACAGAAAATTGGGGGGAGATTGAACTAACCTTCACCTCTATATAATCTTCAGGCTCTGGATTCTTCAGGTTCTCTCTTCACTCTCCATAATTCTCTTCACTTCATTCATCATCTTCAATCCTCTCTCCACTTCACATCATTTCCATCTTCACCATTCATCAAAGTTCAACCCCCCACACACCACAATCATCTCTTCACTTCATCTTCTTCCTCCTATCACTCAAAGCTTCTTCAACAACCTCTTCAGAGTACTGATCAAGTTCTGAAAGAGGTGAAGCATAACCTCACGCCAATCTTCCACCTCATCTCCTTCAACTCTCCATACTTTATTCAACAACAACCATCTTCAAATATCATCCTCACGATCACTCAATTCTCATTCCAAAATTCGCTCAGACACACAACAATAACAGAACGCACAGAAGAGTGCACAAATCAAGAAGAAAGAGTAGAAGAAGGGGAAGATACGAGAAGTGCAAAATCGAGACTTACCAGAATAGACTCCCTGCTTGATGCGTTTATTTCGCAAAGGTGTTCATCAGCTCCTCCCCTTTGGCCTTCGTCCTCTTCACCTTTGATCTTCTCCCTGACAGGTAAGTGGATCTAAACCCTTTGTTTCCTTGTTTCCTGATCATTAATCGTTGCTATGATGCTTGCTTCGTCTATAATTATATGAATCTGCTGTGGTTGGGACTTGAATCTACCGCATTTGCGGCCTAGGGTTTGTCTTTCCCCTTTTTAAATTTGAAACGCGCCCAGACTTTTGAGTGATTTCCGCGTGAGATTGTGGTAGAGGAGGAAAAGAGGATTAGATTGAGGTGGTGATTTCAAGGTTTGGCCGAACTCCGCCGCCTCCGGCGCGGCGGAGCGATTTCCGGTGAGGCCGAGTGAGAGAGTTTGAGAACGAGAGAAGGTTGAGTCTGAATAATGAGAAGTTGAAGGGTCACACGTTAAACCCTAATTCCCCCTTTTTTTTCTTTTATCAATTTTTATTAAGTTTAATTGTTTTACTTGAGTTTAGTTGTTTTAATATAGGATTAATTTGAATCAAAACAACAAAAATCTGAACATAATTGGACGTTGGATCACCAATACATTGGGCCACGAATTTTCTATATTCACCCCCACTGACCCATGTCCTTTTTTATGAATCAATCTGTAACAAAAACAACTCTGTTGGGCCCTGCGCCCTGTTTAATAATCACACCATGCAATTCAGATTACACCCCCCTGACTCTATTTAAAATTGCTAGAATTTTAGGCTTTTTACTTAGATTTTTCCCACTTCCTTTTAGACAATAAAATGACTATTTTTAACTTTCTTTTAGACCTTTTAATACAATTTTTGACTTAGAAAATAATCACTAAAAAATATTAGTTTAGGCTTGTATTTTAATTCTTTTGCTTGATTAGAATTCTTGTTCTTTGTCATATAAAAATCAATAAAAATAATAGTCCTCTAATTCACTTTTGGTACTATATTTTGCATCATTTGCTTCTATGTTTTGTACCATATTTCAAGTCATTCTTTTACTCATTTTTACACTAATTTTTGTATCGTTATTTACTTGTATTTTTACTTGTAATTTCGATTTCCGCTTATGCTTATATCTTCATGCCATTAGGATCTATAATTCCCATCGTAACATTAGGCTAGTTGATCATTTTAGGCTAGTCTTCCTTCTTTTCTTTTCAACTTTTAAAATACTTAATAAATATCGATGAAGATCATACCGTTACTATATTTCATAGTAAGAAAGAAATGATTAAGGCGTAGGCCTTGATGTATGTTCTTTCCTACTTAGCGGAGAAGAAATGATTGAGGTGTGAAGCCTCGATGTATTTCTTAACCGTTGTTTAGAGAAACGATCGTGGTGTAGGCCTCGATGTGCATTCTCTAAATATTCACAAAAGAACTCTTTTTTGTATCTCCTTTACTTAGTGGAGAAGAAATGATTGAGGTGTGAAACCTCGATGTATTTCTTAACCGTTATTTAGAGAAACGATTGTGGCGTAGGCCTCGATGTGCTTTCTCTAAATATGCAAAACAAAACTCTTTTTGGTATGATCTAAGTCACAAATTAATTTCCCTTAAAAGACACCTAAACAAAAACACTTCAAAATATCTAATAAAGGCTCAGAGCTAATCAAAGTGAGGAAGTGATGCGATGCCTTGTAGTAGGTTTTCGTCCATCACGGAATCATACATAAAAAACACAAACCAATCTCTTTTTCTCTCTTGCCTCCGAGGCATTCTTTCTCTTGCCTTCAGGGCATTCTTCCTCCTAATCGGACACGTTATTTCCGCTCCATTCCCAGCTTAAGACTCCAGAGGTCGAGCAGCGGAGTGCGAATGTAACTGTTCAACTAAAAAACACAAAAACAAACAAAAACTAAAGAGCCGAACTACGGCGCTCTGATTCCTGAAAAGGATACGTAGGCATTAGGTCGCGGGGCCTAAGCGAGCACAACTATTTATAAACCTTATTTTCCCCGTGTTTCTTTTCTTTCATTTGCATGCATTCCCTTAGTAATTAAGCTTTAGATTTATACACCCTTTAGATAGCAACAAACATAGGTGGATACCATCGAGTACGATGGGCGTGAGGGGTGCTAGCACCTTCCCCTTGCGTAACCGACTCCCGTACCCTATCTCTGGTCGAAAGACCTCGTTCTTATTCATCCTAGGTTTTCTGATATTCCTTTCCCTTTGGGATAAATATATTGGTGGCGACTCTGTTCACATTTCGCGAGCGTGCGACAGCTGGCGACTCTGCTGGGGATGTGATAGACCTGTGCTGGTCCATTCTTAGTGAGTCGATCCTAGCCTTTGTTTGCTTTCTTTTCTATGGGTGTTCATTTATTGATTTATTGCCTTATTGCTTTACTGCTTTATTGCTTTACTTCTTTATGCCTTGCATATCATGACTATTTATTGCCTGCATATCGTGTTTATTTTCTCGCATTCTGGACTATATTATGGGTCCCCGTGGGGGCCGCATATTTTCTCTGTTTGCAGGTTGGGTGGGATTTCTATGAGGTAAAAGGCCCAATACCCAGGCCAGAGTGATACCTTAGGAACTAGGAATAGAGTGGCCATGACGGACAGAAGACGTATGTCTGATTGATCCGATCATGTATCCACGGACAGAGCTTGGTTGAACGAGGCAATATCGTATGATAGCGCCTACTTTCAATCCTCTGTTGGCTTTTTGACCTACCATATACTAGATCCTACCTGTGAGAGGGGTTGGGAAATTTTGTTTTGCAGGAAAACATGCCTCCATCCCACCCTATGCCCCATTCAGACTATCTATCATAATCAACGTCAAACCTCTGAATCTGGAGGGTTCGACCTTATGTGACTTATGCAAAGGTTATCTATCCTGAATCAACGTCGAACCTCTGAATCTGGAGGATTCGACCATCTTTGACTTATACAGAAGTTCTACATCAGTTATCTATCAGAATCAATCAACGTCGAACCTCTGAATCTGGAGGGTTCGACCATCTTTGACTTATGCACCGCCTAGTTATCAAGAATGCAACATCGAACCTCTGAATCTAGAGGATTCGACCATATCTTATTGACCATGAGAAGTTATTATCACAAGAGGCCTTGATCCTTGATCCTGATTTCTGCTGCACTTGCATCATCATTAACATTTTGCATTCATGCCTATGCATCCATGGTTACCAAGACTCTTACACTCTTCCTCTCCATCAAATTAGTCAAGACGATTCCTCTATACCGATATCTGACGAAATACAACAGACAAAGAATCATGGGGAATTACAGACAAGATCAAGCTATTATCAAACAAACCCATGGGGCACCTTCCACCAAAGGAGCCTAAGGACTTTGTGTTTGTCAGAGAACATTTCATTTGCATTAGAATAAGGCCAATCTTGCCATTGTTCAGATTTCTCTATTATTTTCAATTGTACTACTTTTGTTGTTATCAAGTACTTCTCATTGTAAGAAACTTATTCTGTTTGAATAAATAAAAATAATGTAATATACATGTTTTTCTCAAATCATTTCATCTTTGTCAATTATGTTCATTGATATTCAACTCATTTGTCTTAAGCAACTAAAAAAGGAGAATGATGAAAATCAAAAAATCACATGAATCACTGACTGTATGCTTTTGGAACAAAGATCCTGCTGACGATGTACAGGCATTATTTCAATTCCCAAACACTGGAGTTATAAGGGAGTGAAACCCTCGTCAACCCCTTTGAGCCTAAGGAGTAGTAGTTTCTTTTCAAAAAATACAAAACCCTCAATCTTAACCAGGGGCAGGGTAGTCTTCAGTTAGTGCGACCGAGCGCTCAACTTTCAGGTATTCCATCAGAGGATCAATCACATCTCATATCTCACAATAAAAGAAGAAGAGCACAATCCACAATGGATGTCTCTCATTCACTAAGAACAAAGGCAGTCACAACCTTTTCATCAAGTCAATCACAAAAAATCATACAACTTGTTCCCGAACGAGGTAAAAAAAAAGAGGAATGAAAAGAAAGTATTGAATCGTGATAAAAAAGAAAGAAACAATAGCCCGCTAAGTAAAAAAAAAGAGGAAAAGCTTTGAAGCAAATGACTTAGGCAAAAATTAGGGCATATCCCGCTGGACAACGAAAACCAAAATCAAAAGAAACTTTCTGTCCAGGCAAAAAATTAGGGAAAACAAAAGATAAAGCAAAAGAAGAAAATCCTCCAAGGGACAGGTTGTTGTGACCATCAACGAAAGCACCAAAGGGTGACTGCCACCTCCATCAAAGCTACAAAGGATCCTCATCCATCACAATCCTTCCTGAAAGGCGAACACTCGTGTCAAACTAGCTGAACGTAGGACTGGAGAACATCACGAAGAGGGGTGGGTTAAGTAGAACTTGAGCCTTTATCCTTGTTTCTTAAACCGTGAACCCGGCCACGTTACAACCCTCGAAAGTCCTAATTGAAGTAGGGTTCGTTCCGAAAGCATACAAACTGTAAAATCATGTCAAACTGACTCCTAATGTTGCTTGTCATTTGTGTTAGTATCAGTACAACATTATCGACAAATAAAAACTTTTTCTTTGAGATTAACATGTGCATTGCATTCTCATTATCTTTTTCAAAACAGAATTATCTCTAACTTGAAAGTAAGTACTTGATACCAAGGAAAGTTCAACGTCGAAATTCCGTTGAGTAATCTTACAAAGGCAAAGGTTGGTCATCCACAAAGCAAATACCTGAAGTATCCATCTGGTGGAATAGTTCCTTTCAATCTGGGGCATTCATCTCTTGATTAACACTGGGGCAGACCATTGCTAATCTCCATGATTCAAGCATATCAAAGTCATATCTCAAGAAGATCCTACAAGCTGGGGCAAGCTAGTAGCAATTCATTTCTTCATCCTCAAGCAAGTGTCAGATATCGAGATAAGTGTCGAGGAGTCAAGCTAAACACCTCACCTTCACAAGGGCTATGACCTTTCCACAAAGGCATTCTCCATTTACTCCTAGTATCATGGAAACAATCATTCCATTCATAATCATACAATCATCATGCATATCATTGCATTTTCATTATCATTTCTCCCACATGATCCAATCATCAAGAAATCAGGGGCATCCACCCCACCATGATTCTCAAACAGAGTTTCAGAACTCCGCCTGATCTACTCCACAAAGCAGAAACCCTGATCAAGTCAATTAGTACACTGCATATAGAATCCATAGCATTGCATCTCCAGAAGTGCATAAAATAAATAAAACATTTGCATATGAAGCATAAGCCAAGTTACTCATCAGATGGGTTCACGACAAGTATTGATATTTCACTGGATCACTCAGAGTTACCATTGTGGTGTAATCTCCCAAAGTCAAGCATGTTCATCTTTCTTCAATCCAGAGTTGATGTTTTGAGTTCAACCCAGAGTTGACTTTCCCTCCATCTTTTAACCCCGAGTTAATTATCTTTTCCCACTCAACCCAGAGTTGACGGTTATCTTTTATTCAACCCAGAGTTGATCCTCCTCTTTTTTCCCACTCAACCCAGAGTTGACGGTTATCTTTTATTCAACCCAGAGTTGATCCTTGTCTTTCTTTCCCACTCAACCCAGAGTTGACGGTTATCTCTTGTCTTTTCCCGCTCAACCCAGAGTTGACGTTTATCTTTTATCCGACCCAGAGTCGATCCCTTGTCTTTTCCCACTCAACCCAGAGTTGACGGTTATCTTCTTTATTTCCCCACTCAACCCAGAGTTGACGGTTGTCCCTTGTTCAATCCAGAATTGATTTCTCTTTCCCACTCAACCCAGAGTTGACGGTTATCTTCTTTCTTTCCCACTCAACCCAGAGTTGTCGGTCATCTTTATTTTTCCACTCAACCCAGAGTTGACGGTCATTTCTAATTGTTCATCTACCCTCTTTCAACCTAGAGTTGAATTACGTTGTCTCAACCCAGAGTTGATACCCATATCTTGTCCCACTAATACTGATTTCCCTTTCCGTTCTCAATCCAAAGTTGACATTTACCTCATATCCAACCCAGAGTTGACTTCCTTCTATTCTTCGACCTAGAGTTGACCCACTTTTCTTCTTCAACCCAGAGTTGAGTTCTATTTCATTTCTAACCCAGAGTTAATATGTTCAATCCAGAGTTGACGCAATCTTCCTCATTGGAGTTGACACCATTTCTTCCTCAGTGGATCCTATCTCTCATAAGGCAAATTTTCAGGTTCACTTGGTATTTAATCTTCTTCCACCCTGAATGCTCGAAAGGCTATCGCCAATCTCTCCTTCAGGTTTAAGACGATTAAATAGGGGCAGCTGTTGCACCCCAAAATTTGCCCATCTAATTTTATCTCTAACTGGCTTAGACTTTTGCATTCATGTACATGTATCCATTAGGTCATTAACATATTATGCATCGTTTATCAATAAATTAGGCTCGGGATCAAGGATTCTAAAAGATCAGGGTTTAGTTGTTCATTGCTCAAGGTTGTTGAGTTTCACCATGTAAATATGAGATTAAGGTATTGGCTAAATTCATGGATCCTTTGTGTTTAAGGTATTGCTTTGGATTTAAGATCATTTTTGAATCATAGTACAAAAGAGGAACCTGAAGATTCATTTCACTGAAGACATCTTTTTACCATTATTCAACACACAAGTTTGGTCGATTCAGTGAATTGAATTGATCTAAAGGCTTCATTGAAGAAGCAAATGGAGTGGGAAGTCGTTCATTAAAATTCAACTGAATTCGAGTCCAAATGTAATCAAAATGAGTTGAGGTTCTCAAGACATTTGTGCAAGGGGTTCACTCAATGTTGCAATGCGGAGAAATATTTGGAAATTCATGATAATGCAAATGGAAAAAAAAGGAGATAACTCAAATGTGAAGAAAAAAATCATTTCATTTCAAAGTTCCATTACAATTCTATTCATCATTTAACTCATATTTTACTCATTGCAAGTCCAAGAAACAATTACATCCCCATCCAATGGCATTACATGACCAAGAAGATTACACAAAGTAAACAAAGGCTTCATCGATTCCCACTCCAAACTCTCATCCCTCCTTAAGTTATTTCTTGGCCATGAACCATGCTGCATCGGCATTGAATCAATTATTCCAAACCTGCATCACAAGCAAATGAGGAAACAACATGAATCAGTGCATATTTATAGGCCATTCATCAAGTTTAATATCCAAACAGTGACGCCATATTAACCTCATATTCCCTATTCCAAATAGAAACCTCACATATACACTAAACAAAACCAGTCCCTGCATTCTAACCCTCAACAGTCCCATATGTAATTAAGCCCATCTCATATCATTTTCAAAAACAGTCCCTAAACTAGACCAAAGCCACACAAAAATACCACTGTTTTTATCATATTAGTCCTAACCATATCAGTTAACACCAAACATTCCATAACCAATTCAAAACTAACTTTAACAGCATAACAGAAAATAACAAATTCAAAACATTCCCCAACTGATTTCTAACCTATCAGTCTTCATTACTAACTGTTATAACACCACAAAGCTACATAAACCACCCTGCATATAACAGTCCATACTCTTTCTCACTGTTTGCATATACCAAATAGCAATTCAGCTCTTAACCACTTAACTAATAACTAACAACCTAGTATAACCAACCTAACCGATTTCAGTTACCACCCTCTAACAGAATTTCAACAAATTCCAACAGAGACTAACCGATTTCAGTTACCACCCTCTAACAGAATTATAACAGCAAACAAATTCAACAGAAAATTGGGGGGAGATTGAACTAACCTTCACCTCTATATAATCTTCAGGCTCTGGATTCTTCAGGTTCTCTCTTCACTCTCCATAATTCTCTTCACTTCATTCATCATCTTCAATCCTCTCTCCACTTCACATCATTTCCATCTTCACCATTCATCAAAGTTCAACCCCCCACACACCACAATCATCTCTTCACTTCATCTTCTTCCTCCTATCACTCAAAGCTTCTTCAACAACCTCTTCAGAGTACTGATCAAGTTCTGAAAGAGGTGAAGCATAACCTCACGCCAATCTTCCACCTCATCTCCTTCAACTCTCCATACTTTATTCAACAACAACCATCTTCAAATATCATCCTCACGATCACTCAATTCTCATTCCAAAATTCGCTCAGACACACAACAATAACAGAACGCACAGAAGAGTGCACAAATCAAGAAGAAAGAGTAGAAGAAGGGGAAGATACGAGAAGTGCAAAATCGAGACTTACCAGAATAGACTCCCTGCTTGATGCGTTTATTTCGCAAAGGTGTTCATCAGCTCCTCCCCTTTGGCCTTCGTCCTCTTCACCTTTGATCTTCTCCCTGACAGGTAAGTGGATCTAAACCCTTTGTTTCCTTGTTTCCTGATCATTAATCGTTGCTATGATGCTTGCTTCGTCTATAATTATATGAATCTGCTGTGGTTGGGACTTGAATCTACCGCATTTGCGGCCTAGGGTTTGTCTTTCCCCTTTTTAAATTTGAAACGCGCCCAGACTTTTGAGTGATTTCCGCGTGAGATTGTGGTAGAGGAGGAAAAGAGGATTAGATTGAGGTGGTGATTTCAAGGTTTGGCCGAACTCCGCCGCCTCCGGCGCGGCGGAGCGATTTCCGGTGAGGCCGAGTGAGAGAGTTTGAGAACGAGAGAAGGTTGAGTCTGAATAATGAGAAGTTGAAGGGTCACACGTTAAACCCTAATTCCCCCTTTTTTTTCTTTTATCAATTTTTATTAAGTTTAATTGTTTTACTTGAGTTTAGTTGTTTTAATATAGGATTAATTTGAATCAAAACAACAAAAATCTGAACATAATTGGACGTTGGATCACCAATACATTGGGCCACGAATTTTCTATATTCACCCCCACTGACCCATGTCCTTTTTTATGAATCAATCTGTAACAAAAACAACTCTGTTGGGCCCTGCGCCCTGTTTAATAATCACACCATGCAATTCAGATTACACCCCCCTGACTCTATTTAAAATTGCTAGAATTTTAGGCTTTTTACTTAGATTTTTCCCACTTCCTTTTAGACAATAAAATGACTATTTTTAACTTTCTTTTAGACCTTTTAATACAATTTTTGACTTAGAAAATAATCACTAAAAAATATTAGTTTAGGCTTGTATTTTAATTCTTTTGCTTGATTAGAATTCTTGTTCTTTGTCATATAAAAATCAATAAAAATAATAGTCCTCTAATTCACTTTTGGTACTATATTTTGCATCATTTGCTTCTATGTTTTGTACCATATTTCAAGTCATTCTTTTACTCATTTTTACACTAATTTTTGTATCGTTATTTACTTGTATTTTTACTTGTAATTTCGATTTCCGCTTATGCTTATATCTTCATGCCATTAGGATCTATAATTCCCATCGTAACATTAGGCTAGTTGATCATTTTAGGCTAGTCTTCCTTCTTTTCTTTTCAACTTTTAAAATACTTAATAAATATCGATGAAGATCATACCGTTACTATATTTCATAGTAAGAAAGAAATGATTAAGGCGTAGGCCTTGATGTATGTTCTTTCCTACTTAGCGGAGAAGAAATGATTGAGGTGTGAAGCCTCGATGTATTTCTTAACCGTTGTTTAGAGAAACGATCGTGGTGTAGGCCTCGATGTGCATTCTCTAAATATTCACAAAAGAACTCTTTTTTGTATCTCCTTTACTTAGTGGAGAAGAAATGATTGAGGTGTGAAACCTCGATGTATTTCTTAACCGTTATTTAGAGAAACGATTGTGGCGTAGGCCTCGATGTGCTTTCTCTAAATATGCAAAACAAAACTCTTTTTGGTATGATCTAAGTCACAAATTAATTTCCCTTAAAAGACACCTAAACAAAAACACTTCAAAATATCTAATAAAGGCTCAGAGCTAATCAAAGTGAGGAAGTGATGCGATGCCTTGTAGTAGGTTTTCGTCCATCACGGAATCATACATAAAAAACACAAACCAATCTCTTTTTCTCTCTTGCCTCCGAGGCATTCTTTCTCTTGCCTTCAGGGCATTCTTCCTCCTAATCGGACACGTTATTTCCGCTCCATTCCCAGCTTAAGACTCCAGAGGTCGAGCAGCGGAGTGCGAATGTAACTGTTCAACTAAAAAACACAAAAACAAACAAAAACTAAAGAGCCGAACTACGGCGCTCTGATTCCTGAAAAGGATACGTAGGCATTAGGTCGCGGGGCCTAAGCGAGCACAACTATTTATAAACCTTATTTTCCCCGTGTTTCTTTTCTTTCATTTGCATGCATTCCCTTAGTAATTAAGCTTTAGATTTATACACCCTTTAGATAGCAACAAACATAGGTGGATACCATCGAGTACGATGGGCGTGAGGGGTGCTAGCACCTTCCCCTTGCGTAACCGACTCCCGTACCCTATCTCTGGTCGAAAGACCTCGTTCTTATTCATCCTAGGTTTTCTGATATTCCTTTCCCTTTGGGATAAATATATTGGTGGCGACTCTGTTCACATTTCGCGAGCGTGCGACAGTCTCTAAGAAAATGGTGTCGAATTTCTATGTGTTTAGTGCGAGAGTGCAAGACCGAATTTTTGGTTAAATTTATAGCACTTGTGTTATCACAAAAGATGGGAATATGATCAAGCTTGACATTGAAGTCAAGTAATTGTTGCTTGAGACATAAGATTTGAGCACAACAATTACCGGCTGCCACATATTCCGCCTTGGCGGTTGACAAAGTAACGAAAACTTGTTTCTTGCTATGCCAACTCACTAAGGAGTTTGAGAAGAAATGACATGTAACACTAGTGCTTTTCCTATCCAATTTGCAACCGGAAAAGTCAGAATCGGAGTACCCAACCAAAGAACAATCACTACCTTTGGAGAACCATAAGCCATACTTAGTTGAACCAACAAGATACCTAAGTACGCGCTTAACGACTTTTAAGTGAGACTCCTTAGGACATGATTGGTATCTTGCACACATGCAAACACTAAACATAATATCGGGACAAGAAGCGGTAAGGTAAAGTAGGGAACCGATCATACCTCTATACCTTTTTACATCAACCAGCTTACCATGTTCATCCCGATCAAGATTGACCGCGATAGGCATTGGGGTGTCAATGGCCTTTGACTTTGTCATGTCAAAGCGTTTGATAAGCTCTTGACAATACTTAGTTTGACTCACAAATGTGCCTTCCTTTAATTTCTTTATTTGGAGTCCAAGAAAGTAGTTTAGTTCACCCATCATGCTCATCTCAAATTCTCCCTGCATAAGCTTGGAAAACTCCTTGACAAGAGTCTTATTAGTAGACCCAAAAATAATATCATCAACATACACTTGAACCAATATAGAATTATTTTCATGTCTTTTAATGAATAGAGTGGTATCTACCTTCCCTCTTGAGAAACCTTAATTGATTAAAAAATTACTAAGCCGCTCGTACCCAGCTCTTGGAGCTTGTTTAAGACCGTACAAGGCACGCTTAAGTTTATAAACATGATTGGGATAATCAACATTTTCAAAACCAAGAGGTTGATATACATAAACTTCTTCATTAATAAACCCATTTAGAAAAGCACTCTTAACGTCCATTTGATATAGCTTAAAGTTTTGTGAGCATGCAAATGCAATTAACAAACGTATGGCTTCGAGTCGGGCGACCGGACCATAAGTCTCCTCATATTCGATCCCTTCCTCTTGTCTATACCCTTGAGCAACAAGACGGGCCTTGTTGCGAGTAATAATCTCGTTTTTGTCTAGTTTGTTCCTAAACACCCATTTAGTACCAATTACTCGATGGTCTCGCGGAGGAGGGACAAGGTCCCAAACCTCATTTCTCTTAAATTGGTTCATCTCTTCTTGCATAGCTAAATACCAATGCTCATCTACTAATGCATCTTTGGAGTTTTTAGGCTCAATTTGAGAGACGAAAGAATAATAATAACAAAAGTTACTTATCCTTGACCATGTTGTTACCCCTTTTGATATGTCTCCCTGAATGTTCTCCATAGGATGGTCCTTAGAAGATTTCCATTCAAGGGGAAGATCACTTTTGTCACTTGGTTGATCTTCCACTTTCTCTTCAGGTTCTTGATCCACTTCCTCTTTAATATTCTCGGGTGAGAGGCAATCTTTATCTTTATCAAGCTTAGCATCCGGGTCCTTAACTATACTCTCAGTTGAGATACCAGCACCATTAAGAACACTACCTTTTCCGACTACTTTCGGACAAGACTCATCAAAAGAAACATGTACCGACTCTTCAACAATATGTAACCTTTTGTTGTATACTCTATAAGCTTTACTAGATTGAGTGTATCCTAGAAAGATACCTTCATCCGCTTTTGCATCAAATTTACCAAGATTTTCCTTTCCATTATTTAATACAAAGCATTTACATCCAAATACGTGAAAGTGGGATATGTTTGGCTTTCTTCCTTTTAAGAGTTCATACGGTGTTTTGCTTAGAATAGGTCGTATCAAGATCCTATTCAAAACATAGCAAGCCGTATTTATGGCATCGGCCCAAAAGTATTTTGGAAGCCCATGTTCATTAATCATAGTTCTTCCAAGCTCTTCCAAAACACGGTTTTTACGTTCCACCACTCCATTTTGTTGTGGGGTCCGTGGTGCGGATAATTTATGATTAATGCCATGATTTCCACAAAACTCTTCAAAAAGATGATTTTCAAACTCACCCCCATGATCACTTCGGATGGTTACAATGCTAGTGTTCAACTTATTTTAAAACATTTTGGCAAAGTTTTCAAATGCGGAGAAAGTGTCACTTTTGCTTGCCAAGAAGATCGTCCAACAATACCTAGAGAAATCATCCACTATGACAAACCCATAATAGTTTCCACCTAGACTTTTTATTCTAGATGGTCCAAAAAGATCCATATGAAGAAGTTCAAGAGGTCTCTTTGTGGATACAATGTTTTTAGATTTAAACGAGATCCTTGTTTGCCTCCCCATTTGGCACGCATCACATAAGTCATCTTTGGAGAACTTAATTTTGGGTAGGCCAACTACTAGGCCGTTGGAAACGATTTTATTAAGCAAGTCAAAGTTGACATGAGCCAGACGTCTATGCCAAAGCAATGAGTCTTCCTCATAGTGGCTAGACATTTGGCCTCGGTCATTGATACCTCATTTAGATCAAGCATGTATACATTGTTTACCCTCAGGCCTTTGAACACATCATCTTTCTTATCATCGTTTCTAATTGTGCAACTTTCTTTTGAAAATGATACCGAGTATCCTTTGTCGCATAATTGACTGATGCTAATAAGATTGTGTTTAAGGCCCTCAACTAGAAGGACGTCTAAGATAGTAGTAGAAGAGGGATTACCTACACTACCTTTGCCAAGTATCGCACCCTTGTTGTTATCACCATAGGTCACAAATCCTTTCTTCTTAGCCACAAAGTCATAGAATAAAGATAAGTCACCCTTCATATGTCTTGATCATCCACTATTTAGAAACCATCTTCTCTCGGATGGCTCAAGACATTCCACCTACAAATTTAAACAGGGGAAATAGGTACCCAATTTTCATTGGGTCCTTGTGTGTGAGTGAAACAAAGGTTGCTCTTGGGAATCCATTTGAAAATGCCTTTGGGAATCAAAAATCTCCTAAAGCGACATTTCCTAATGGTATGACCCCTATTGCAACAATATAGACATGTTGAGTTTGAATGATCATTACATTTGCTCGATTGGTGTTTTATCACATAAGTATATCGTTGGTATGGATTTATCATTTTTTTTTTTGAAATGTGATCGATCAATGGCATATGTAATCTTGGGTAGTGAAGCCTTGTCTAATTTGGCTTTGATAGTTTTAACTTCTTTTTGCCAAATGTGACAAGTTTCACATCCTCCCCATCTAAACCAAGAACTCTTGACATCTTCGCCTTTGTCTTTGATACTTTTAATCATAGATTCCTTGAGAGTTTCTACTTCCTTTTTGGAATCGGAAACTTTCTTCTCAAGGTATTTGAAAATCTTTTTACTTGAAGCTAAGCGTTGAAAGGCTTCCTTAGCTTCGTGATGTAAAGTATCAAAGACATGTTTTAACTCAAAATAAGACATAGAATCAACATTATTATATTTCTCATGACTTACAATCTTTTTCTTCTTTTGATGTGCCATGAGACATAGGTTGAGCATTTCCTCTTCATCACTCGAGCTTTCTTTGCTAGATGAGTCACTATCACTCTCCCAAGCGATATAAGCTCTTCTTCCTTTTGTTTGATTCTTTTGAGGTTTGCCCTTTGTCTTATCTTTCTTAAGCGAAGGGCAGTCCGGATTGTAATGACCCGACTTACCAAAATTGTAATAAGATCCTTTAGGTTTAGTTTTCTTACTCTCATCTTGCTTGTTAGGCTTTGCTTGACGCCTATAGTTGACGAGATTGTTATCCGAGTGTTTGATTTCATTCTTTGGGAGATATTTATTATACCTTTTCACGAACAAACCCATATCTTCATCCGGACTATCATCTTCGTCACTAGATTCACTATCACACGTATCTTTGGTGGACGACTTTGAACTCGAAGCCTTTAAAGCAATAGACTTCTTTTCGGTGTCCTTTGACTTCTCTTTCTTTTCTTTATTTTCGTGCTTGTTTAGGTTCATGAGATCTTGCTCATGTTCTTCAAGCTTTCCAAATAGAGTCGTGAGATCCAATGTAGTAAGATTGTTGGCTTCTTTGATTGCCGTGACTTTAGGTTGCCATTCCCTACTGAGACATCTCAAAACTTTATTAGTAGCAACAGCATTTGGAGTAATATGTCCTAAAGTGTGTAAGCGATTGATAATATGCGAAAATCTCTTTTGTATTTCAGCAATGGTTTCACCTTGCTTCATGTGAAAGAGATCAAACTCTTGCATCAGAGTATTAATTCTAGCTAGCTTAACATCATTTGTTCCTTCATGGGCGACTTGTAATGCATCCCACATTGCCTTAGCAGTTTGGCAATGTGATACGCGAAAGTACTCATCAACCCCTAAGGAAGCTATAATCATGTTTCTAGCTTTCCAATCATACGCGTAATTCTTTTCATCTTTTCCATCCCATTGTGCTTCAGGTTTAGGTCTGGTAACGCCAGCATTTTTGGTTATGGTGATAGCCATATGACTATTGACGATGACATCCCAGATTTTTCTATCAACAGAGTTGATATGAATGCACATATAGTCTTTCCAATAACTATAGTTTTCTCCGGTGAAAACAGGCGCTTTATTATACGCCCCTTTTTTACCGTTCTCCATTTTCTAAAAATTTATATGCGAAGCACTAGATAAATCGGCGCTCTGATACCACTTGTTAGACGATAGGGATGGTCTAGAGGAGGGGTGAATGGACCACCTTTTTCAACTTAAGAAAATTTTAGCGTTTGAAAACGTGATTTCCCGGAATCAAACTTATCGTCTTGAACGATCAAGTTATCAGGGACCGGATATGTGCAATTAACAACCGGATGAAAATGGTGAATTGGAATTACTTGTTTCAACGGAATTATCAATTAGCTAATATACACGCTATATGAGTTTTACTCACAATAAACTGTTTCACAAAAATTAACTAAAAATTGAATGTGGAATTTTATCAAACACTGGGTGAGCGATTTTCACAAAGTTTCAATTTTTGCTCAACTATGAATTTTTGCCGAAAACAAATATTGAAAACATAAAACTAAAGAAGATAAGGAACACGATATTTGTTTAGGTATTTCCTCTATCGTCCTGGCAGGAGTACGTCTGCCCCTAATTTCAAATGAAATTAGGAAAGTTTTATTTGATTGCAAAATGTTTAACAAGGAAAGAGTTTACCAATCACCAACTACACACATGCAGTAAAATTGAATACAAATATTTCCTCCCCTTGATTCAAGTAGAACCAAGTCAATGTCAATGATCTCTACCGATCACGACCCCAATACTTCCTTTTCAATCCTCCAGTTGTAGCAAATTTGATGAGCGAATCTACAATCCCTCAATTCCTTATGCTTGGCTGAATTAAATCCCAAGAGAAGCGATCTTCAAAAACCTTCAAATCAAAACCTTGATGTAAACGGAAAAACCCTAAGATTTTATACAAGAAACACCCTCAACATTCTTCACTCGAACAAGACCTTAGTCCACCGTCGAACCTTATCAACGCACGTTTCTTAGTACGATCGAAAAAGATTATTATGTGTGATTTTCGATCAATAAGCGAAAGGTTGAAGATGAGAAGAAGCTTGAGTATATATTTCACGTTTCTTGTTATTTTTCTTGAGAATGATCAAAGACAATATATACCACACCCTTTTCATTCCCCACTTAGAATCAGCAAAAAACTAGTAATTTTAGCGATAGGTCGACCTGTCCATCTGTGTAGGTCGACCTATTGCAATACTGCACTTGTTTTGGAAGCAAATGTGACACATGCGTTGACCTATGAGGTCGGCGTGCGCATACCCGAGATTTCCTCAATTGTCTATGCGTCGACTTGTAGGGTCGGCGTGCGCATTCCCGAGATTTCCTCAATGTTCCATGCGTCGACCTGAACAGGCTATGCGTCAAAGCATTATGCCCCAACATAGAATTTTTCTTAAGTCTACCAATAGGTCGACCTATAGCATCAATGAGTCGACCTGTTGACTGATTTTGGCCAGAAATACCTTTCCTTAATGCATCCACTCGTTTCCTTTGTCTTCACATTGATTTGGTCAAGTCACAATATTTTGACATCATGAAAATACACATTGCCCTCACAACAGGTATAATGAATTAGAGGGATAATAATTGGGAACAGTGCATAGCTAATATTAGTAGCATAATAAGAATTAAATAACAGGCTGATATACTTTTAGCCGGGTGAATTTTGAAGTGATAGTTTTGATTCTAATTCTTGTCAGTGAGCAGGAATATAATAATGTCGGGAAAATATATAGCGAGTCGAATAATATTAGGAGTGTTCGGGAATAATCTGATAACTATTGTGCTTGCGGTGTTTTTGGTAATGTTGCGACGTGACATATTTTCGTGAGTTTTGTGAAGTATGGCGATGTTTGCGTGAATTATCTGTGATGGATTATTTTGTTGATTTTTCGTGTGATATATTGTGATGTTGTGATGAGTTTTATGAATTATTGCGAAGTGCAGGATGCAAGGTGACGGTTGTTTATCAATAATTATTGATATATTGTGACGATGTTTGGCGACGTGTTTGTGATATAGGCGTATGCCTCGCGACGTTCTTTTGCGATGTTTGTGATTTGTTGCATATCATCAGTGTCTCATGATTTGCATGTTTTAGCACGGCCTGGATTGGCAAACAGCAACGAAGGCTTATGCCTGTTTTGATGCCTCTATTATCGGGAAATTGGTGATGGGGGCTAAAGCCCTGGGTACCACATGCATGTGCATTTGTTAGAGTCGCATTTCATTTGAGTGATTATGATGTTATGTGTTTTTTATGCGTGAATTTATGTGACTAGTTGTGAACTTTGAATATGATCTTATGTGAGATATTGTGACTTGTGTTGTTGATTGAAACAGTGAAGTGAACTAGACGGTAACGATTATACCGCAAAGCGATAATTATTATAACTTGAACCTGAATATACTGTTTATCATCACCCTATTTGTATTGTTTGATATTTCACCCCTTTCTTTTGTTTCGCCGTTACCTTTATATTGGTAACGTGCAGGTGATAGCTTCGATGAAGATTTAGACGTTGTGAGTCGAGTCGGTGGTCGCTCTGATACGTAGCACTCGGGGGGATAAATAATTTTTTTAATTTTTGTTTTTATTATTTGTTATATTTGCTAGATTTTAGTGATGTTTTACTTTGGTTTATGACTCAAAGTTGTTTTGTGAAGATGCTATGAATAAAATAAATTTTCTGAAGTTTGATGATTCCGCTGCGAGTTAAAATAATTGTTTCGAACAAAGTTATTTTTTTAAGATTAATTAAATTGTCGTTTATGTTATGTGCTATGTATCTATATGAAGGCAAGTAAGCCTTAAATATTTTTGAAATGACGAATATGTGATACCTCGAATGAACTTGTTTGGAATTTATACTCTGATTTTTCCGTATAATTTATCGGGTAGATTTGGGGTGTTACAATCTCTTGCCTTATCCCTTATTGTATCGTCAACTCGTGGGTAGCCTTAATTACTTGACTATTACTCGTCCTTACATATCTTTTATTGTTCAAGAAGTAAGTCTATTTATGACTCTCCTCGCCATTTTCACTTGGCAGTACTCCGTCGCATAATTCGTTACTTGAAGGGAAGCTCTCATCGTGGTTTATTCTTTCCCATTTGAATTGCTCCTAAATTGAGTGCTTATAGTGATGCCGATTGGACAGGGTGTCATGATACTCGGAGATCTGTCACTGGTTGGTGCATGTTTCTTGGCTCTTCATTGATCTCATGGAAAAGTAAGAAACAAGCGAGAGTATCTAAATATTCTACTGAATCTGAGTATCGTGCCATGTCTGCTGCTTGTTTTGAAATAATTTGGCTTCGTGGTCTTTTGGCTGAACTTGGATTTCCTCAAATAGAGCCAACTTCACTTTATGCTGACAATACCAGTGCCATCCAAATCGTTGCGAATCATGTTTTACATGAACGCACCAAACATATTGAAGTTGATTGTCACTCAATTTGTGACACATTCGATGATCAAGTAATATCAATTCCTCATGTCAGTACTCAGTTGCAAGCTGCTGATATTCTTACCAAGGCTGTTCCGCGTCCATGTCATCAGTTTCTTGTTAGCAAATTGATGCTCATTGACCAGCAGCATCAATTTGAGGGGGGATGTGAATAAGAGTTAGTTTGTTCCTAGAATAAGGGTTTGTTCCTAGAATTAGGGAAACAAATTAGAAATTGTTTTTTTTCTCATTAAATGTAATTATTTAATGTAATTACCTGTATAGCCCTGTAAACTCTATAAATATATATATTAGAAATAACAAATGAGAAAGGTATCAAGCCAGAATTTATTTACACTACTCAGGATCCAATTTGATCATCCAAATTTATACTCTATCCCATTTCTCACTCCTTGCCTTATTCTAAACTGTATAATATTCAATGTCATTACTCTTTGTCTTTAACATATCCCAAAACATCTGTTGATTTAGTAAATTGGATTGTTGGAACAAAGTATTTCAAGTTGAGCTCAATGCTCTTGAGAAGATAGAAAATTAAACATTTGTTGATTAGCCGCCAAACGTGAAACCAATTGGATGCAGGTGAGTATAAAACCAAGTACCTTGTTGATCGATCGAACTATATAAATATTTAAAGATATATTAGTAGCCAAAGGCTGTATTCAAAATGAAGGAGTTGATTATTTTAAGACGTACTAACAAGTTGTAAAACTAATATTGTCTGGACAGTCATAACACTTGCATCTATCCATCCATAATTGGCATATTCATCAGCTAGATTTGAATAATGCTTTCTTAAATGGAGAACTTCAAGAAGGTATATATGGTGATTCCACTGTGTATGAAACTTGCAAATCTTAACTAAGTTTACAAGCTTCTTAAATCAATATATACGGTTTAAAATAGGGTAGGAGAAGATGGCAAAAAATAATAATTTTTTTCCTTACTCAACAGAAATATAAACAACCGAACTCAAATCCTTCATTATTCACTAAACAAGATTCACCATAATTTATCATTTTACTTGTTTTATAGATGATAATATCTCAACAATTGACTCTTATTAAGAAATGCAGTAAATCAAAGAAGCCTTGCACAAATAGATTAAAATCAAAGACCTTGGAAAGCCTAAATACTTTCTTGGAATAGAACTTGCTCACTTTAAGCATGGAATTTCAATGTGACAAAGGAAATATTGTTTAGATCTTTTTAAAGATTCAAAGATGCTTTGTTCAAAGACAGTTTTCACACCATCAGACCCATCCCTGCTTATAGAAGATTAGTTGGCAGACTTGTATATCTTAATTCTGTTGATAATGAAGTTTTCTTCTTTCTAACGACTTTTTCCACTTTCATAATATGGCTAAAAGTGTCTTGAAATTAAACTGAATCTAAACTCACAAACTATAAATTTAAGTTTTAGGAAAAATCAAATTTAAATATTAATATCAACAGTAAATCAAACACTTCAAAATTTATTTTATACTTCATGAACGATGACAACCAACCTTTTCTATTATGAACATGTTTTGCAGTTTTTTTAAAATAAAAAAAAAAAAACCTCAACCTATTCTATAACCAACTAAATGAAAAATGCATTGTAAAAAGAGTTATAGACGCTTTATTATTTTAATTTGCATTGACATAGATCAAACTAAACAAACAATTCATTATTTTGTTTTTTCTCCAACTTCAAATTTACAAATAATTACACAACCAAATACACTCATATCATTCATAGAAAATTGTGGCAACGTGGGTTATCTCTAGCCTCTCTTACTTGACCACTTCTCCCCCTTCTACATGGAGATCTCCTTTTTTCTTCCACAAGAACTCTCTTATTCAAATTCTTTTCATCTGAAACTAGACAAATAAACAAATATTATACCAACAAAAAAAAAAACAATTTTATATAACTTGGGAGTGAAGTGAAGTTTTACTTACAAGAATAAAGTTGAGAAGCACCATTGATGTTCCTTGCTAATGTCATGGATGAAAAATTCAACATACACAAAAAGAGAACTACAAAAACCAGTGAACATTTCTTTGAAGCCATTTTTTTCCCTAGCTTATTTCACAATGAACTCGTCACGTGCTATTAGTTTATATAATCCAAAGTCAATGGTTGCTTGGCATTCAAGCTTTTTTTAAGTTTAATTTAATTGGCACTTGGTTTTTAATTTCTTGCCACCGCGTATACCAAGTCTATGCATGTGTATGGTGACATGATACCGTTGATTTAATAGATGCAATTGTATTTTTATAGCTCAAGTCATATCAAAGCTTTCTATATACTATTTATATTTTATTTTTAAGTTGTATGTGTTCACTGAGAATTATTATTTTTTGGATACGAATGAGAACCTAAGGTTTTTTTTCCAAAAATATGACCCGTTTAATATTTAAATACACCAACTTACTTGTTAGATAATTGTGGATATTATGTTTGACTTTGCTATTAAAGTGTGGCTTATGTTGTATACTCTTCCTATAGTTTATATAGACAACTAAACAAAAGTATAAATAATTATAAATAATTAATGTAATTAATTGATAACTGCTATCTACAACAAGCCAAAACAAAAGCTAAAGCAACTCAGCAAAGGAATATGTGTTTTCCTAATCACCAAAATTTCATTAAATAAAACACTAGAAGAAAATTTGTGATTGGCTACAACACAAATCATAGCTAAATCATAGCTAATTTGCAGTAAATCTTTAGAAAACTGAGTTAGTTTGAGATTAACTAAGATAAGATATATGTCGTTGTTTATAAAGATTTCTGATAAACAACCGCTAGTCTTCCAAATTATTAAATGTATTTTAGTATCTTGCAGGATCGACTAGATTGATTCTAAGACATGTGTATGAAAGTTTCTATTTAATGACTGAATTCATATTTTAAAGGGCTATTTCAAATGTGTAATTAATGTAAGAGCAATAAAGTATGTAAAGATGAAATTCGAAGAAAAAAGGCTTCGATGATAAATATAAAAGACATGATTCGAAAAAGAAATGTATGTAAATGACTTGAATTTGTAAAACTGAGAATAATGTAAAAGTACAAATGGTGTTACATGTAGATTCTCAACGAAAACTCTACGAAAACTCTTTCTCTTTCACTTGGTACTTGAGCGATTTGTAAGTGGTTTGTACAAAATGAACACCTCAAATCCTAACGTTAAGATCCCTATTTATACTAATTCGACCTAACGGTCTTATTCTAATAAAACGCCACGTTGTCCTTTTGCATGTGCTTCGATTCCATGATGCTTCCACGTGTCTTTCTGAACAAATGAATCACTTTGAAATTCAAAACATTCCCACTCGAAGTTCTGCGAATAAACGTGACCTTGTCAAAACGTATCCTCAAAAATACCTCGAAATTAAATCAGGTGAAATGCAATGTTGATGCGGGTTATAATAATGTTTGTGGTACTACTAACAGAGGGTGGTGCTTTAGGGATCATCTTGGGAGATTCCTCAGAGCAGGTGTTTCTTGGGATGCGGGTCTTTTTTCTGTCCTGGAAGCTGAGGCCTTGGCGTTGAAGGAAGCAATTCATCATGCCATCTCATCCCAATTTTCGCATGTTATCTTTGAAAGTGATAGCCAAACGGTCGTCAATTCTCTTAAAGACAAATATGTCGGCTCTTCTGAATTTAGTTTTATCATTAAGTCTATTCAGCATTTGTTACATTTATTTCCGAACTTTGAGGTAAAGTTCATTAAGCGCCAAGCGAATTCGATTGCCCATTTGTTAGCTAAGGCGGCCAATTCTTGGACTAGGTGTAGTTTCCTTAATATTGATACCTCCTTGTATCGTTAAGTTTGTTTTTGTCAAAAAAAACTCCATAGCTAACAAATTAAATTTCATTATTAAATTGACTAATATTATCGATGATGTCATGATTATGTACTTTCCAACAACAACTTACTAATATTATCACTCTTAGTCCATATCATTAAAGTTCTCCTTTCATTAGGTTAAAAGTAAAAGTAAAACTTTCACCGGTCGGTTAACACAAAAAAAATAAAAAAGTAAAACTTTCTAACCATTACGCTGACCTAAAGGTGAAGCACCACCAGGTCTCATGTTTGGCAGAGCCCCATGCCGAACCATTCCGTGAACACCAAGGTTGATTTGAATGAAAGGCAAGGAACCAGGACCACCACAAGACTGTAAATTTGCATTGCGTGGAGCCCCGAGATGGCTGCTTTGAGCATGAGATGAAGAAGCGGAAGGCATAGTTGTGGACGTGTTGGTGGGCATAATAGGATAAGCACCAGTTAGAGTTAGGGGTGTTCATGGTTCATGAACTGCATTGAACCAAACAATATTTATGGTTCTGTTCAGTTTGCAATAACCACTTCAATAAAAATCCAATTAACTGTTAAAATGGTTTCAATTCAATTTAAAACTAGTTTAGAACCGGTTTATATTTATAAACTAGTTTATAATGAGTTTGTAATGTTAAACCAATTTTATGTTTTGAACTTTTTTTAAACTTATTTTTTTAATTTTATAAAGATTTTAAATTTTTTAGAATATTTATTTATTAAAAATAAATAATTTTTTTTTCTAATTTTTTCTTATTTAAAAAAAAACAAAATTCAGATTTTTTTTTCAATGTGGGTAAGTATATACCACCTATGCCATTTATCAGTATTTGAGCTAGCTTTATGTGTGACTGTGTGTTATGCTGCTATTTTCCAATTATATGTATATAACTGATGAAGTTTAACACCAAAAAAAAAAAAAAACTGATGAAGTAGATAGTAAAATGTTAAATATTTCCCTAAATAGAAAACTGAATGTTTCATAAAGTAATAAAAAGCTGGAACCGTTTTACGAATTTAAAAAAGTGATTTTAACTTTATATTTGTGAAAATGATTTTTAAGAGTAATTAATAAGAATTAGTAGAAACTATATCAAACTCACTTCTTATTAATTTAGAGTACTTAACTGTTGTTTGAAATTTTACCATCTAAAAAAAATAAAATTTTATGAAAAACTATTAAAATCAATTTCTCATTACTGATGCCACTTAACTTAACAGTTTTAGTTATTGTAAAGTGCTAGTTTTTTTCATACACAAACTGAATTTAAGTTTTAGAAATTTTTTCCCAATTTTTTTTTTGTTTCCAGAGGAAAAAATTATTATTTTTTATTTTACAAAAATGTTTTTTTTTAAATATACATATTTTTTTTAATTTAAAAAATTTATTTTTTTATTTTCAAATATTTTTTTACTGTTAGTTGATATTTTTTATTTTCAAATAATTTTGGTTAAAATTTATATAAGAAACTAATTAATATAATTAAAACAGTTTATAAAAGGAAATTGGTTTTGAACCAGTTTTAAACTGAATTTGAACTGTTTAAATTAAGTAGTTCAGTTCATTAACCATTTAAATGGTTCAGTTTTTTAACAGTCCAATGCAATTCAATTCAAGTATACAATTCAGTTATCCATATTTTTGAACACTCCTAGTTTGAACAGGATAAGCACCAGTTTGAACAGGATAAGCTTTGGGAACAGAAACATAACAAGGTCTAACTGATGCTGAGTTAGATCCTATGATGGTCCTTGTCCTCCAGGAACTTCAGTTTGAAAACCAGGGGAACTGGTAGGGTGCATGGGGGCAGCCTGGGGATCATGCCATACTGTTGGAGGACCTTGTGCTGCAAGCAAACTAGGATGTGGCCACATTTCCGATCAAGAAAGTGTCCACATTGCGTCTAAGGATATCTCTTAATTTCCTTCATTAACATTAACTCAACATATTTTTATACCTTTACATTGAGATCAGTACGACGAGAGTATGATAGATGAAGCTTACAATGGCCACCATCATAAATGCAATGCCCTTCTAAAGCTTCTCTAGCAGCTGTTGTTGTTGTAACATCTGCAAAAAAATATATCAAATAACCAACAACAAAATAAATGTATAGAATACCGCATAAAATGGACCCTAATACAAAAGTGTAATACATGAAAGGCCACAATAAAGAAAAGAAATTTATTAAACAATAAAATATTATTAGACAGAAAAAGAAAAGGCCAAAAGGGAATAAAAAAGATCTTTCTCAATAACATACAGAAAAACGAAGACTAAAAAAAGAGACTCAAGAAATGATCCAAAGGTGACCATACTATTAATAAACATACATATAAAATAATATATAGTCCTCTAATAAAAATATATTTATATCATAGAGAAGCACCATAATTATTTCTGCCCATTAGCAAAAAAAAACATCCACATTCAACATTGTAGCAGAAGGAAAGCATAGGTTAAAACAACTGAAAATCGACCATAGGTTATCAACTCTTCAATCCAAACACTACTGCAAGAACATTATAATCCTATGCATTAAGCAAACCAAGACAAGAAAACTACTGAAAGAGAATAGGTATGTATACATTGGAAATTAAATTTTATATTAATAAAACTGGAACACAGCGCACAAGCTCAAGAGCTAAAAGACAAAGAGGATTGATACCAGGGTATTGAATCAGTGCGCCTAAGTTTGACCATTCTTTTCAAACATAGCAATTTTCTGGACAATACCAAATGAAGAGAACACCTGCAAAGATACATCAACTAATTCATTACTAAATAATTCAAGAAAAAAGTAAAATGCAATACAGTACATCCTCTGCTGCGGGAAATAAAATGTGTAGTACCTCAAGCTTAAGTCTTGAGAGCCATGCGATCGGGTTGCAGATGATTTATGTAACAATACAACTAGTTTCAAACATATTCTAAGTTGACTGCCCTGCTTAATCAAGAACATAAACATATGATATCATGAGCAATGGTAAGATAATATCATATTGATAGATTTATGCAAGGCTAAATTTAGATCTAAAAGGCATTAAAAGATATTGACAATAAAAACAAGCTTCATACTTTCTTCATAGCCCTTTCAATTCTGAAAATACAATATTTATAGCTAGGGTTACCTTACTAAAAGGACCTAAACATAGTGGGCCGAAACTAACAGCAAAAAGGCAAAAAACAATATTACTAACAGCACCCCTTTAATAATAAAAATCCTTGAGTAAAACTGATACTCTCTTTTTTCTAGTGGACCGGTCCAGCTTCTTATCAATACTCATGGCCCCATTGAGAACCTTGTCCACAAGGTTCACATTAAACGGACTTGGGCTTTTGTTGGGTAATTGAGATATTGGGCCGGGTGTAGCAATTGAAGGATTAGGGTTTTGAGGGCAGAAAGTGGGACACGTGTTCTGCTCGGAATCCGCCGCGGCAAGAGAAGTGGAATACAACTGTTTGGAATTAGAGACGTTGGGAACTGTAACACCCTTCTAAACCCCGCGGAAATTAATAAAATAATTCAGAGTAAAACATGAAAACAAGGGTGCCACAATTCAATTTAAAACAAATTATCATAAATCAATTGTCATGCTTCACTTAGGGGAAAATCATCCATTTAACAAAATCATAATACATAAACATCTCATGTTAACACAGCGGACAATTCATCATTCGGATAAGCATAACATCATCTATGCAGTATCCCGCAGAATTAATACAATAACAACACGATAGAGTATTATCATAAACTCTAAACTAGCGTTCCCCCAGTGTTACAATATCAGAGCATGACACCGATGCTATACTAAACGAACTGACTCATGAGCTAATCCTCACCGAGCCAAAAGCCGCTACTCGCCAATCTGAAATCATCAAAGTAAGGGTGAGTCTCATTCACAATTAACAAATGTTATCGAATCATAAACAATAACACATCATAGTCACATTATTCATCCAATTTCATTATATTCAGATTGTCATGAAGTACTCATCAACACACAACAACAAATAGAATACATTACCAAGAGGCAACACCATAATTCATCCAAACAAATCATAACCATTACACAATCATCACATATTATAACATTGGACAATCTTCCATTCATGTTATAATAACACAAGTAACCTAATGCAAATGCAACTATATGCATGTGGTACCAAACATGGGATAACCCATCTCACCGATCCACCACCATAAAGATTCGGCTACTTCTCTCACCAATTCCACACAATGGGAATTAGCTACCGCTGTCCCACCACCATAAGGGATACAGCCCACAACATGATTATGAAATGCATGTATCAACCATAACATGCGCACCATCAACATTAAACAACCAATGTCATAATCATCAACCACCACGATATTCAATAGCCACACACAGTTATGCTATTTCTCAACCATAAATAAATACATATTTTACATCAACAATATATGTATATCAATTACCAGTTACAACCACGACATCATAACAGATAAAACATTCACCACACAGTGCAACAACAATAGCACCCCTCACAATCGTGTACCAAGTACAACAAATCAACCCAACAATAACAGAGCATTTACATCATCATTCATCAAAACACATGATAACCATATTTACCATGAACAACACCCATTTTTCATAACAAGCAGAAGCAATCACATTATAACAACACCCATCATTGCACATATTCAATTATGCAAACAACAAACCATTGCACCTCATCAACTATGCAAAACAAGAATAAACCACATTTGGAAAAACGATACTTTTCAAAATAAAATCAAGTTATTGTTGTTATATTTATTTTATATGGTAGAACATTCAATTTAAGGAACAACGTCCAAAACGGCGTCTAAAACGGACTTACGGTTTGAAAGTTACACATCTTTAACTTTTTACAAGAAAATAGTTATCGCTACAGCACGCGGCGCAACCAAAGTTCGCGGCGCAACCTGAAGCACACAAAACACGTTCGCGGCGCCAACCCATGCACGCGGCGCGATGCGAGGAAACAAGTACGCCTTCGCGGCGCGCACCTACCTTCGCGGCGCGAACTGGCAAAAGTCAGAGCTTTCATCGCATTTGACAGCATTACGGGATTTACCCCAAAATTCCCAAAACCCAAACCAAGTTATGTCATGAACCTCAATTACCACCATATCAGCCACATACATGTTATAACACAAATATAACACACAAGGAGGATCATTTAATCATCATAGCAATCATATAATCATACAATTCATCAAATCATACAATTCCCCTCAAAATCATCCCAAAACCCCAATCCATCATATAACCAATTGACCAAAAACAATGCATCTAAATCAGTCCTATTATCTATGATACGATAAAAGATATTAACCGGAAGAGTCCCCCCTTACCTTAGCCAAAGATCTTGATTAGCCCTCTTCCTCTTCTGTTCCTCTTTCACGTATCAGCACTTCTACTCTTCTGCTTCTCTTCCACATCTATTTTTCCTTTTTTCCTCAATTCCTTATTTTATGAAAAATAGATTTTAATTTAGTAAAAGGCCTACTAACATAGCACCCCCTCTTTACTAACACCACATTAAGCCCAATAACCTCTTTTTCCACAATTCTTCAATTAAATCCAATCAAATGCCAAATAATTTCAAATAAATAATTTAATTCCAAATTAAATCAATTAATGAAAATATGGGGTGTTACAACTCTCCCCCACTAAAAGAGTTTTCGTCCTCGAAAACATACCTCAAGTAACCAGCTCGTATAAGAGTCCTTCACCTGACCCTCCAGCTCCCAATCAACATTACCATCAGTCACTCCTCGAAAATCCATCTGACATAACCAACAGGAAACATGTTCCATACATTCAAATCCCAGTTCTTACGTCGCATTTGACTATTCAAAAGTATACCACTCGCTATACCTCCAAAAGGTTAACAACAACAGAACATTGAGGTACAACCTATACAATACGCTCAACAACCGAGTAATACAATTACACAATTTATAGTATGATCACACTTGATCAACGATACAGTAATGGATCCCATCTACCGAACTTACCATCCTTAGACACTTTTTCCATCTGAGCGATAAAATAACACTTACACTTTTCACCAACTGCTTTCTTCAAGAAACTCAATACTCGTATTCCTATATCATTGAATTCCAATTATCTGGCTCCTCTTAAGTCACTCCATCAATCATCCAACACTTTTCATTCTACTTCCGCTACACTACTCTGATTACTCATTACAACCATCTACACCAATTAGATTTCTGAGTTTTACCCGATTCCAACTCTCTTTACTCATTCGTTCAAGAATCATTCTTTACCATTCATGGTACTAATCTACCACTTATCAATACTTACTCGCACTCAAAAACAAATTCCTGAGTTACTACATCTATTAAAACATTCCAACCATCGGAACGAGTACACCCAAGTAGTTATAATCACATTCATCAACCTTAATATACCATCGCTTACAAAATAGCTTAAATTGAGTCTCGCTCTTTTCTAATAATTAAATCAACTTCGTCCTTCATGGAGTATAATTCCTCATTATATCTGGAATATACAATATCACCTTATTAACAGCACAAAATTATTACAGCATCATATAACATCAACTCTTCGTTTTAATTCCGCCGAATACATACTCGTTAACTACGTACAACCATAATAACATATTCATCATCTCGGCAATTATTCAAAAGATTTATAATTCTTCGACCCGACATCCTTACATCCATTGGGTTCTAAATCCAACATATAGATCGACACATATTCCCCAGGTAAGCTCCTGACATATTAATTCCTCAGTTCCCCCAAGTAGTACTCATAACACTACTCCACATCGCACTTTCGCTGCGCGACTCTGATTACCCGTTTTAAGTCATTTGCCCATCATGTTGCACTCTTTCATATTCACTTCCTCATAAGTTCACACAACGTAGTGAGTGATTATCCTCACGGTTTAATATCCATCACAACTTATACCATTAAGGTAACAAAACAAGTTCATCTCATTTATATGATTTCCGTCTACTACCAACAAGAGATTAAGGGTGATCAAGTCCTCAATTTGTCAATAGATAGCCGACAACCATATTTAAGCATAAACTGTCGTTACTACATAATAGTGTCCTTTCCGAGTTTGCACCCAAACTCATTAACATCGTCATAGTTCAATAATTCAATACGGTGTCCTTCTTCTAAAATATCCTTCCGAAGCTCAAAACATCAGGAACACAAATTCAACCACTCAACCTCATTATACTATTCTCGTTGATTCTGAATCCACCGCCTCTACCTTGGTAATTCAAAGTCAACCTGTCGATCAACTCAGCATCAGCTTTCTGACCTTCTCTAATCTCGTCAAGAATACCACTAGTAATCTCCTAGCATACCCAATCTAACACTATTACGAGTTCCTTCACATACCAACTTAAGTCTCTAAATTGTCCAATTAAATCCAACTCCTTCACCATTAGCACCGACGTATTTAAAGACTTCCTACGCAACACAATAACACAACATTCATAACTCGTGGTTTCACTCCCAATCTCACGAATTCTTTCGCATACCAATATTATTTCACTCGGAATCTCAACAAAGTCTTCCTCATATCAATAGGTGTTAGAAATTCTCTACAATTCTTCTTTTATACTTGTCGTTACTTTGACATCACAAATACGACTTCAACCGTTCTAAAGTTTATTCCACCTTTACTACTAATTCACTTCTCACTAAAATCCATCGGTACTCAAATCATCTTTATGACCGAACATCTCATCAACTTATTCATCAACAACATGTTCTACTCAACTTCGTTTCAAACAATCGCGGTAGTAGGCATTCTTATTCAACAAGTTTCATGCTTCCTTAACCGTCTTCAGAATATCTCCTCATAGGATCAATCTACTATACTTATAACTTTCCCATAATGCAGAACATAATCTCTCCTCTTCATAGGTTCAAACGGCACGTTAATCCGACACTCGGAACTCAAGATATGAATTTTCCAATCGTTGCCCGAAAAATGCAACACTGACATCATGCAGCGACACTCTATACGATATATCCAAAACTCCTCAATTGGTAAATTCAATTCTTAAAATTACTCCTCAACAAACCTTCTAATTATTCCTTCGATCCATTCAACACTGACACTGACACTGACATTCCGTGCAGTACCAATAAACAAGTCTAGTTATAAGAACAAGAGTAACCGTAACTCCACCTCTTTCCAACGTCATCCTGCCACAATTAAATATGTTACAGCTGCTGCAACTATTTTTATGACAAAGTTCATCTCGTTAGCTTTCCAACGCTTCAAACGGAACTCAATTCGGATGTCCAGAACTCCAGTTATGAATTTTCGAAGTTCCGCAGCTATTCAGCAATTTTCCTGCGTTTTGCTTACGAAAATCTCTCTCCAAAACTCATTCTCTTCAACTCTATCACATTCCAAACAGCCCCTTATCGTATCTCTTCACTTCCAAACATTATTATAACTTGAGCAACACTTCCCATCGCCGAAGCGCAATTTCTGGAACATTACGACATCAATCCTCTTTGCAACTTGCAGGTGACTCTCTTCCGAGGTGTAAGGCTACACAACTGACAACTTCGCAGCACACCAGTAGAGCTGACACATCACAACTTTCCAATTTCCTTCTCTTACAATAACTGTCAATTACCTCTAATCATCTTCCTTCAAGATGTTCCAACTCAATTCCCAGTGAAGTCTTAAGTCCAAGTCACCTTCAATTCGGGAAACAACAAACTCCAACAACGCTCGCACTGTTACCAACAACAGCCTACTGAATCAATCTTCTTACAACTGAAACATAACCGAGAAGCGAAGCTTCTCCCCCACTTGTTTCAATCCAACACCTGCAACAAACAACCAAGTACCGACAGTGATTCACTCACATGTCGCGTACCAAGGAATAATATGCCGACAGTATACAACTGTCGCGCAACTCAACTGACTCAACAATTGGCCGGACAGACCGACCTGCTCTGATACCACTATTGTAACACCCTTCTAAACCCCGTGGAAATTAATAAAATAATTCAGAGTAAAACATGAAAACAAGGGTGCCACAATTCAATTTAAAACAAATTATCATAAATCAATTGTCATGCTTCACTTAGGGGAAAATCATCCATTTAACAAAATCATAATACATAAACATCGCATGTTAACACAACGGACAATTCATCATTCGGATAAGCATAACATCATCTATGCAGTATGACCGGTAAAATAGCAAGTGTACTACTTTTGTTACCGATGTAGTAATAAGAGAGTAAATTCCCAAGTATCGAACTCGCGGACTGCGTAGGAATTATATGTTTCAGAACAGTGCAATTGAATAAAAAGTCATCGGGGTATTTGGTTTTTATGTTTAATTTAAATAACAACTTATGCAAAACGAAAGAGTTAAAATAGTTTGATTCAATGAAAATATGGGGACACAAGTCAAGACTGATGTATGAATCGCTCTGCAATGAAATAATCACCACTTAACAGATTAACTTTAGAAATTCTCAATACCGACACCAAACATTGATTTTCCCTAATTCCTTAGTGAAAACTTCTTGAGATTAAAACCCTCTTTCAATTCCTTAACAAGATAGTTTTACCTCAAGATTCTAAAAAGAACATAGCCCGGATAATTAGGTCGCTACACATTAATCCTTATTCCTAAGTGATTCATAGTTATAACGTTATGATTAAAAAAGCGTTGAGGTAGTTTTCCAACAAAACCTTAACCGTATATCATCACATATATTTTCCAATATAAAGAAGCAATAAGCACTTTTAATCATAAACTGAATTTCATAAAGATAATCCGCAAATTAACGGTAAATTATAGTCATTACATCACATGATTCAGGGACATCAATCCTAACAAGTTTAGAGTTTAGTTACTCATGGCAATTATCAAGATAACAATGATTAAAGATGAAAGCATTACAATTGGTTGAGTCGGGGTTGATCTTCAATCGCGGATGCTCTTGAAGATTTCTTCGCTCCAAGCCCTAGTGCTCTCAATCTCTATTTTCACGTTCTCCGACCGTCAAAAAGTGCTTTTCTCTCTTCCAAACAATGACTAAATACCTCACAGCAAATATTCTAATCCAAAAAGTCTATCCTGCCCTTCCTTGAGTGACCGAGTACATAAGTTAAAAATCAGAATTTTTTTAGCGCACATGTCTGACACGGCCGTGTCATGGGACACGGGTGGCCGTGTCAGACCCCTGACTTGTTGGTTCCAAGATTCTCAACTTTTTCCTCTTCAGCATGTCTGACACGGCCGTGTCATGTGACACGGGTGGCCGTGTCAGACCCCTGACTTGATGCTTCCAAGCTTTTTCAATGTCTCCCTTCAGCCAGTGTGACACGGCCGTGTCAAGCGACACGGGTGGCCGTGTCAGACCTCTGGCTTGCCAAAAATCACATTTCCTTGACTTGAATCATGCCCTGTTCCTGTAATACTTAAACACTACCAGTACAAGATCAAAAGCAAGAGGAAAAACAATAAAAACTAGCAAATATCACACAACAAACTCAAACATAAAACTAAGCAAAAACTAATAATAACCAGACTAAAATGACTTAAATTACCACCGGATGAAGTGTTTTTCCATTGACTAGAACATAGAAACAAGATGAAATTGGTGACCGATCACAACCCCAAACTTAGCTCATTACTTGTCCTCAAGTGATGGACGAGAAAAACAAGCGGGCACCTATGAATCTTTCTTATTCTCCACAACACAACTGATGCTTCCACACTTAATAATTACTTCGTGTCAAAGTGTTCGATCCCCCTCCCCGAACTTTTCCGTTGTACTTCAATGCTGACACATTCTTTTACCTGCAAGCTCAATCACACTCTCACAACTTCTCTCAGGGTTAAGTGTTTCACTCGCTCATCAAGGCATACATATCAACTCTTTGTTTTGTAAACATTCTAACATAATTCCACAATATCAACAACACACACGTTTAGAGGGCTTAAGGGCTGTAACGGGGCTAAGGGAAGGTTGAATAAACAAAGAAAGAGGGTACTATGGTTTATGGATCGGTAATAACTAATTAGTCCGATATCCTTTTGCACATTACATCGTGTTTGGGGTGTTTAGCGATTTTTCCGCTTTCCGGACTCTTAACTTCTTTACATGATGGCAAGTGTGTATTGAAATCATTTTTTTTTCTCTTTTTTTTTTCTATAACACATCTCTTTTCATGTGTTCTTTTCTTTCTTTTTTTCTTTCTTTTCTTTTTCACACTTGCATCATTCTTTTGTCACTGGACTTGGTTACCCCAAACTTAACTTTTGCTATCGGACACGGACTTATAGTTAACACCGAAGATAAAGGAAACAAAAAGGGATTATGAATAAGAAAAAGAAAAACATGGATGATGGTTTAAGATGGTTACAAAGGATGATAAACAACAAGGTTGGGTGCGAAAGGCTCAGGGTTAAAGAAAAAATAAATGCCTCAGTGTGTGTGATCGATGTGTGTACTATATGAAGAACAAATGCAAAATTAGAGCGATGATGTCATACCCGATGCTCTCTCATGATGAATTGAAGTGTTTGGCTTTATATATCCTCACAGGTTTGGCATTGCATACAGGTTCAAAAATGGTCTCCATCTTGTACAACTTCTTGTCCGGTTCAGGTTGCTCTAGACTCCTTCACTTGGCACCATCAAGTTGTGTCTCGCATTTTTTTCTTCAGTTGTGCCAACTTCCATAGGTGCCCTGAAAGCCAATATAAGGTGCGTCTTCCTCCTTTTTCAACTATATTCTCACAATTCTTTTCTTTGGAATTACACTCATCCTGGTTAACAAAAACTCAAAACACACATAAAACAAGAAAATATAATAGAAATAACAAAAACAGAAATAACATAAAAGAACTTTCCCCCCCACACTTGGATATGACATTGTCCTCAATGGATACACAAGCATGAGGGAAAACTCACAGAGCTCACTGAGGCGGCGGTGGAGGATATGGAAATTGCAACATCATGCGTTGCATCATTTCCTGAATATTATAAATGGCAGCCCCTTGTCGGGTCTGCTCCTCTCCTTGGCGAGTTTGCTCTAAGCCTTGCCTTAATAACTCCTCGCCCTGTCGGGTTTGTTCCGCCCTCAGGTACTCTATTTCAGAATGCATCCATCCCCAATTGTCCTGTGGCATTTGAGATGTTCCCTCATTAAATCCGCTAGGGGGTGGACCTGTTTGTTCAGGTTCCTCATGGTACTGCTGATCATCCTCTTCATCACCTGCATCCAAAAATTCCAATTCCATGTCACCTTCCCCCATAGGGGTGGTGCTAGTATACAACCAGTTAGTTCGATCATAAACAGATACACGGCTAGGATTTGGCAATTCTAAAATGTGAGCCCCATGAATCATTAAAGAGTAAGTCTGGGGCTGCACAGAGATCATACCTTGCTTAATTAAAGCCGCCATATCAATTTTTAAAGTACGTGGATTTACCTCTGGAAGGTTCCGCAGCTCAGCACCATAACCCAAACCGTCCGCTAAAGCGGTAATAATGCCACCAACAGAAATAGCACCTGTTTTAGCCCTACTCACCTTCTTCAAATGATCTGCTATGAAGGCGGCCGCATTTGGCGGAGTTTGTTCAACCATACAGTATAAGAAATATAACTCCCGAATGGAAGCTACACCCGGGCTATCTCCTCTACCAAAGAGCGTGTATGCCAGAGCCTTCTGGGCATAGCGGAAGCACGGGTTTTGGATGCTCGTTGCTTTTGCCCCTTTAGGACAATACGACTCTCTACCTGTTATAGCTATCCAGAATGTTTCGGGGTTAAAAGAGTTCGGTGCTCGCCCCGCACCTGAACTTGGTATTCTTAATGCCTGCCCAAAATCATCCAAGCTCAACTCGTGATCAATGTCAAACATACGAAATGTGAGCGTCCCGTAACGCTCGGGCTCTAACCTGTTCGTTCTCAATTTCATCTCAAATTCAAGAGTGCTCAGAAATTCATATGTTAGTCGTTCAAACGTAGGAGCCTCAAACTGAATCAATCTTAATAAACCTAAAGCATGGAACATACGATGAATCTCAGTTCTTATGCCTAAACTTTCAGTAGTTACGTCGCAAACATACCTTGTCGGCAAAATCTTCCTACGAAGAAGAGCATTATACTTCTCTCTTTGAGTGTCCAACAGGAAAGTGATTCCATGGTTGTTCCCCTCTCTTCGCGCTCTTTGTGCGGGTCTTGATGTCCCAGCAGTATCCCTTCTTGGTACAGCTTTCCTTGGAGGCATCCTTGCAACCTACAAAAAAAATTCAAAAACGAAAACCTACGGTGAAAGCAAAAATAAATTAGAGATTAGTGATTTGGATGATGAGAGGATGAACTTTTGTGAAGACGGATTGCAAAAAGATGAAGATTTGAGGGAGAACTTGGAGGTTTTGTATGTGGGTTTTAATGGAGGCTAGGGTTTTAGAGGAAGAAGATGGTGGAAGAGTGAGAGAAAAAGTGAATAAAATTGGAGAAAGAGATTAAAATATGATGAGTGATTGGGTGGTTTAAAAGGTGAAATTTTAAAATAAATGGGGCCCACCAAGTGCAAAACGAAAATTGGAGCAAAATTCTGTGCTATGGCCTGACACGGCCGTGTCACACGACACGGGTGCCCGTGTCAGGCCCCTGGTTCCTGAAAATTCTTTTTTTTTCTTCAGGACTTGTGACACGGCCGTGTCCCATGACACGGGTGCCCGTGTCACAACTCTGTTTTTCCCAATTTCACTTTTTTCAATCTTCCTTTCCCAGGACTTGTGACACGGCCGTGTCCCATGACACGGGTGCCCGTGTCACACCTCTGTTTCTTCCAAAATCCAACTTTTCAAACTCTCTTCTTGCTCCGTGAACCACCTTGGTTTTACCTACGTAAAAAAAATAAAGAAAAACACATAAAACTGTTAAAAATAAATCCCGTGGGTTGCCTCCCACGAAGCGCTTCGTTTAACGTCGCATGGCTCGACGGTTGTTCATCTTATCCTTCAAAACGAACAACTTCAATCCTTCCGCCCGGTTGACCTTGGTAGTATGGTTTGAGCCTGTGCCCATTCACCTTGAACACATCCCCATTCGCTTGATTTTTTATCTCTATAGCTCCATGAGGAAAAACTTTGTGAACCATAAACGGTCCTGACCACTTTGATTTCAACTTTCCTGGGAAGAGTCTTAGCCTTGAATTGTATAAGAGAACTAGTTGTCCTTCCCAGAACTCCTTATGCTGGATCTTCCCATCATGCCACCTTTTTGTTTTCTCTTTGTAGATCTTAGCGTTTTCATACGCATGGTTGCGGAATTCTTCTAACTCATGGAGTTGAAGAAGTCTAGAACTCGCCGCTTTAGATAGATCCATATTGAGAGCCTTTGATGCCCAGAACGCCTTATGTTCTAACTCCAAGGGCAAATGACATGCTTTCCCATACACAAGTTGATACGGTGACATACCAATTGGTGTTTTGAAAGCGGTCCTGTATGCCCACAGTGCATCATCCAGCTTGATAGCCCAATCCTTCCGAGAGGCACTCACTGTTTTTTCCAAAATTTGCTTGAGTTGCCTGTTGGAAACTTCAACCTGTCCACTTGTTTGAGGATGATAAGCTGTTGCTATCTTGTGTTTCACATTGTATTTTTGGAGTAACCGTTCCATGAGATGATTCAAGAAGTGTGTTCCTTCATCACTTATGAGAGCTCTCGGTACTCCAAATCTAGCAAAGATGTTTTCTTTCAAAAACTTCACCACAACCTTGGCATCGTTTGACGGTAAAGCAACCGCCTCAACCCATTTGGACACATAATCCACAGCTACCAGAATATAATTTTTTCCAAATGAAGGTGGAAATGGTCCCATGAAGTCTAAACCCCACACATCGAACAACTCCACTTCCAGCATCGAATTTTGAGGCATCTGATTTCTTTTTGATATGTTTCCTGTCCTCTGGCACTTGTCACAATGTCTCACAAATTCTTGAGCATCCTTGAAAATTGTTGGCCAGTATAGCCCTGATTGCAAAATCTTAGCTGCGGTTCGATCACCACTAAAATGTCCCCCATATTCTGAAGCATGACAAGCCTTCAGCACTTCTTCTTGCTCTTTTTCAGGTACACATCTTCTGATCAAACCATCGACTCCTCTTTTATACAGGAACGGATCGTCCCATAGATAGAACCTGCAGTCATGAACAAACTTTTTTCTTCAATTAGAGTCAAAATCGTCGGGGATGATACCACCGACAATATAGTTTGCATAATCTGCGAACCAAGGTACACCAGTCACTGCTAGGATGTGTTCATCGGCGAACTCATCCTTGATCGGTCGCTTTTCTTCTGTTTCGTCTATTGGTGTCATTCGAGACAAGTGGTCAGCTACAGTGTTTTCACACCCCTTCTTATCTCGAATTTCAACATCAAACTCCTGAAGGAGTAAGATCCACCTCAAAAGTCTTGGCTTAGAGTCCTGTTTAGCAAAAAGATACTTCAAAGCAGAGTGGTCAGTATAAACAATGACTCTAGACCCCAACAGATATTGCCTGAATTTATCGAAGGCATAAACAACAGCTAGCAACTCCTTCTCGGTAGTTGCATAATTGATCTGTGCAGAGTTCAAAACATGACTAGCATAATATATAACATGAAGCAATTTCTCTCTCCGCTGTCCTAAAACTGCCCCTACAGCGATATCACTCGCGTCACACATGATCTCAAAAGGTAGAGACCAATCAGGGGCTACAACAATGGGTGCCGAGACTAATTTCTTCTTAATTGTCTCAAAAGCCACCGCACATTCAGCATCAAAAGTGAAATTTTTATCCTTAACCAAAAGAGTGGTTAAGGGTTTTGCAATTTTTGAAAAATCTCTTATGAACCTACGGTAGAATCCCGCATGTCCTAAGAAACTTCTGATACCTTTTTCATTCATCGGAGGTGGCAATTTTGAGATGACTTCAACTTTTGCTTGGTCCACTTCGATTCCTTTGTAGGAAATCTTGTGTCCAAGGACTATGCCTTCACGGACCATAAAATGGCACTTCTCCCAATTCAAGATCAAATTGGTCTGTTGACATCTTTCTAGAACAAGAGCAAGGTTAGTTAAGCAATTATCGAATGACTTACCAAAGACTGAGAAGTCATCCATGAAGACCTCCATGTGTTTTTCAAGCATATCATCAAAGATCGCTTGCATGCATCTTTGAAAAGTGGCCGGAGCGTTACATAACCCGAATGGCATTCTTCTGTAGGCAAAAACACCAAAGGGACATGTAAACGCAGTCTTTTCTTGGTCTTCTGGTGCAACTGCAATCTGGTTGTATCCAGAGTATCCGTCTAGGAAGCAATAGTAATCATGTCCCGCCAACCTTTCCAACATTTGATCAATAAAAGGTAGCGGGAAGTGATCTTTTCGGGTTGCTAGATTCAGTCTCCTGTAGTCAATGCATACTCTCCACCCTGTAACAGTCCTTGTAGGAATCAACTCATTCTTCTCATTTTTTATTACGGTTGTCCCTCCCTTCTTGGGCACAACATGAACCGGACTCACCCAAGCACTATCAGATATTGGGTAAATCATCCCAGCATCTAAGAGTTTAACAACTTCTTTTCTTACAACCTCTTTCATGGCTGGATTCAGACGCCTCTGAGGTTGGACCACAGGTTTGTGATCATCTTCCATGAGGATTTTGTGCATGCACATTGTAGGACTGATCCCTTTTAAATCTTCAATAGACCACCCCATGGCACTTTTATGTTTCTTTAACACTTCTACCAGCTTATGTTCCTGCACCCGTTCAAGGTGTGAGTTTATGATGGCAGGACATCTACTTTCAGCATCATGGAAAACATATTTTAAATTCTCCGGGAGTTGTTTCAATTCAGCACCCTTCTTAGGTTCCTCTTTTTTTTCTTCAACCAAAGGTTGTCTGAGATCCTCCCACCGGTTTTGTCTAGAACTTTTTACTATGGGACTTGTCTCCATCATAGCCACAACTCCCACTTCTTCTTCATCAACGGCTTCCTCTTTATTGCACACGGACGAGCTCAACACTCTTTCCAAAGGTAATTGTTGTAGCTACAAAGAATTCTCATTAGTACAGATTTGATCAATCACCTCAATGTGTTGACTAGTTGCTATATCATCCTTGTACTTCATGGTGTTGCGTACATCAATTTTCAGCTCTTCATCATAAACTTTCAGAGTCATTGTGCCTTCTTCAATGTCTATCAAACATCGCCCTGTCTCTAAAAATGGCCTTCCTAGAATAATAGGGATCTCCTCATCTTCTGGCATCTCTAAAATTACAAAATCCACTGGGAACACAAATTTATCAATCTTTACCAGCACGTCTTCTACTATTCCATAAGGTCTTTTAACAGAATGGTCAGCAAACTGGAGTGTCATTCTTGTATCTTGTACATTACCTATCCCCAATCTCTTGTAGATAGATAAAGGCATAAGGCTCACACTTGCTCCCAAATCAATTAGAGCTTTCTTGAATGACCTATCCCCAATTGTACAAGGGATCGTCACAGAACCTCGATCTTTCTTCTTTACAGGAATCTTCATACCCTGCAAAATAGCACTACACGTTTCGGTTAGAATAATAGGGTCACGATCGATGGTTCTTTTCTTGGAGATGATGTCCTTCATAAATTTTGCATAAGTAGGCATTTGCTCTAATGCCTCCAAGAATGGGATATTAATCTCCAGCTTCTTGAACATCTCCAGGAACTTTTCAAAATTCTTCTCATGTTGTCCTTTTTTCTTATTCCGTACTGGAAAAGGAAGTTTTACTGCCGGTTGCTGTTTTTGTTCAACCACCTTCTCTTTCGGAGTCGGTTCCATCACCACCACTTCCTCAGCTTCTGGCTCATTTTCTCTTATCTCTAAGTCTACCTCCAACAATGGGTCCTCTTTCTCTTCATTATTTTCAACTACACCTTTCCCTTTACCGCTCCTAGTAACAATAGCACTTACATTATTATGATCTTTAGGATTGGTAACTGTGGCACTTGGCAAAGCGCCCGGCTGTTGAGTGTTTGCTAGTTGCTGTGCTATTTGACTCATCTGAATTTCCAGATTTTTAATGGAAGAACCCGTATTCCGGAAATTACTCCTCGTTTCTTCCTGAAACTGAGAGCTTTGAGCTGCCATTTTTTCGATGGCAATCTCCCAATCTGCTTTCCTGGGAGCTTGTTGCTGAGGTTGTTGATAATGTTGTTGAGGAGGTCTATACTGTTGTTGTGACTGTTGACCTTGATATGGAGGAATCCCTTGTTTAGGAGCACTCCCTGATTGATCCTTCCATGAAAAATTCGGATGATTTTTCCACCCCGGGTTGTAAGTATTTGAGTAGGGGTTGTTTTGTTTCAAGAAGTTTATTTCCTCTACTTGCTGAGCTGTAGCAACACACTGAACAGTAAAATGAGGTCCTCCACATATTTCACACCCTACCGGTTGACTTGATTGAGCCGGTTGAACTTGTGCTACTGTTTGTTTTTCAAGACCCATCTGTTTCAATCTCCGCTCAACCTCCGCAGCTACCTGATCTTCAAATTTCACAACTTGAGTTGACAATTTCATATCCACTAATCCTTCAGGTTGGCTAACACTACGGTCATATAACTCCAAGTGTTCATTTGCCGCAATAGCTTCTATGATTTTTTTAACACCGGTGGCTGTTGCAAAGTTGGATGAGCCACCAGCTGCTGTGTCAATCAATTGCTTAGTCTTCATTTTAAGACCATTAAGAAAATTCTGCATTTGTTCAGTGACGTCCATGTTGTGAGTTGGACATGCCACCAATAACCTCTTGAATCTCTTATACGCATCTCCGAGTGATTCTCCTTCCTTCTGTTTAAAGTTAACAATATCATATCTCTTACGAATATAAACAGCAGCCGGAAAATACTCATTCAGGAAGGTTGACTCCATTTGTTGCCATGTGGTAATACTCCCAGCAGGTAATGAGTAGAACCATTCTTCAGCGTCATCCGCTAATGTGAACGGAAACATAACCAACTTCTTTGCTTCTTCAGAGTGTCCTTCTATCTTCAGAGAAGTTGTCATGGTAAGAAACCTTTGTAAATGCTTGTTAGCATCTTCATTTATTCTTCCCGAAAAGGGTTTCTTCTCCAGCTGTCGAATCGTTGCTGGATGTAGCTGAAAGTGAGCCACATCCACCGGTTGATTCACAATCGTCATTCGGCCAGCTGGTGCATTTGCTCCACCATAATCACCCAACAACCTTTCTACAGGGTCAGCCATCGTTTCTGCCTCCGAATCTGAATGCTCGGAATGAATGGAGAGGATTTCCTCGTTATCAGATTCAGAATCTTCCAGATTTTCTTCCAACGCTTCCAGTCGTTCTTGCTTTGCTTTTCGAAGTCTCGCTCGCAATGATCGTTCTGGCTCTGCGTCAAAAATAAATTCTGCTGAGGCCTTACCTCGCATACAAAGATTAGATGATTGTTAGTTATAAGCAAATGAAATAATAGAAAAATAATTTTAGTTGCAAAGCAACAAAAATTCAATTGAACTATTCTTAAACTTATAATTTGGCAGTCCCCGGCAACGGCGCCGAAAACTTGACCGGTAAAATAGCAAGTGTACTACTTTTGTTACCGATGTAGTAATAAGAGAGTAAATTCCCAAGTATCGAACTCGCGGACTGCGTAGGAATTATATGTTTCAGAACAGTGCAATTGAATAAAAAGTCATCGGGGTATTTGGTTTTTATGTTTAATTTAAATAACAACTTATGCAAAACGAAAGAGTTAAAATAGTTTGATTCAATGAAAATATGGGGACACAAGTCAAGACTGATGTATGAATCGCTCTGCAATGAAATAATCACCACTTAACAGATTAACTTTAGAAATTCTCAATACCGACACCAAACATTGATTTTCCCTAATTCCTTAGTGAAAACTTCTTGAGATTAAAACCCTCTTTCAATTCCTTAACAAGATAGTTTTACCTCAAGATTCTAAAAAGAACATAGCCCGGATAATTAGGTCGCTACACATTAATCCTTATTCCTAAGTGATTCATAGTTATAACGTTATGATTAAAAAAGCGTTGAGGTAGTTTTCCAACAAAACCTTAACCGTATATCATCACATATATTTTCCAATATAAAGAAGCAATAAGCACTTTTAATCATAAACTGAATTTCATAAAGATAATCCGCAAATTAACGGTAAATTATAGTCATTACATCACATGATTCAGGGACATCAATCCTAACAAGTTTAGAGTTTAGTTACTCATGGCAATTATCAAGATAACAATGATTAAAGATGAAAGCATTACAATTGGTTGAGTCGGGGTTGATCTTCAATCGCGGATGCTCTTGAAGATTTCTTCGCTCCAAGCCCTAGTGCTCTCAATCTCTATTTTCACGTTCTCCGACCGTCAAAAAGTGCTTTTCTCTCTTCCAAACAGTGACTAAATACCTCACAGCAAATATTCTAATCCAAAAAGTCTATCCTGCCCTTCCTTGAGTGACCGAGTACATAAGTTAAAAATCAGAATTTTTTTAGCGCACATGTCTGACACGGCCGTGTCATGGGACACGGGTGGCCGTGTCAGACCCCTGACTTGTTGGTTCCAAGATTCTCAACTTTTTCCTCTTCAGCATGTCTGACACGGCCGTGTCATGTGACACGGGTGGCCGTGTCAGACCCCTGACTTGATGCTTCCAAGCTTTTTCAATGTCTCCCTTCAGCCAGTGTGACACGGCCGTGTCAAGCGACACGGGTGGCCGTGTCAGACCTCTGGCTTGCCAAAAATCACCTTTCCTTGACTTGAATCATGCCCTGTTCCTGTAATACTTAAACACTACCAGTACAAGATCAAAAGCAAGAGGAAAAACAATAAAAACTAGCAAATATCACACAACAAACTCAAACATAAAACTAAGCAAAAACTAATAATAACCAGACTAAAATGACTTAAATTACCACCGGATGAAGTGTTTTTCCATTGACTAGAACATCGAAACAAGATGAAATTGGTGGCCGATCACAGTATCCCGCAGAATTAATACAATAACAACACGATAGAGTATTATCATAAACTCTAAACTAGTGTTCCCCTAGTGTTACAATATCAGAGCATGACACCGACGCTATACTAAACGAACTGACTCATGAGCTAATCCTCACCGAGCCAAAAGCCGCTACTCGCCAATCTGAAATCATCAAAGTAAGGGTGAGTCTCATTCACAATTAACAAATGTTATCGAATCATAAACAATAACACATCATAGTCACATTATTCATCCAATTTCATTATATTCAGATTGTCATGAAGTACTCATCAACACACAACAACAAATAGAATACATTACCAAGAGGCAACACCATAATTCATCCAAACAAATCATAACCATTACACAATCATCACATATTATAACATTGGACAATCTTCCATTCATGTTATAATAACACAAGTAACCTAATGCAAATGCAACTATATGCATGTGGTACCAAACATGGGATAACCCATCTCACCGATCCACCACCATAAAGATTCGGCTACTTCTCTCACCAATTCCACACAATGGGAATTAGCTACCGCTGTCCCACCACCATAAGGGATACAGCCCACAACATGATTATGAAATGCATGTATCAACCATAACATGCTCACCATCAACATTAAACAACCAATGTCATAATCATCAACCACCACGATATTCAATAGCCACACACAGTTATGCTATTTCTCAACCATAAATAAATACATATTTTACATCAACAATATATGTATATCAATTACCAGTTACAACCACGACATCATAACAGATAAAACATTCACCACACAGTGCAACAACAATAGCACCCCTCACAATCGTGTACCAAGTACAACAAATCAACCCAACAATAACAGAGCATTTACATCATCATTCATCAAAACACATGATAACCATATTTACCATGAACAACACCCATTTTTCATAACAAGCAGAAGCAATCACATTATAACAACACCCATCATTGCACATATTCAATTATGCAAACAACAAACCATTGCACCTCATCAACTATGCAAAACAAGAATAAACCACATTTGGAAAAACGATACTTTTCAAAATAAAATCAAGTTATTGTTGTTATATTTATTTTATATGGTAGAACATTCAATTTAAGGAACAACGTCCAAAACGGCGTCTAAAACGGACTTACGGTTTGAAAGTTACACATCTTTAACTTTTTACAAGAAAATAGTTATCGCTACAGCACGCGGCGCAACCAAAGTTCGCGGCGCAACCTGAAGCACACAAAACACGTTCGCGGCGCCAACCCATGCACGCGACGCGATGCGAGGAAACAAGTACGCCTTCGCGGCGCGCACCTACCTTCGCGGCGCGAACTGGCAAAAGTCAGAGCTTTCATCGCATTTGACAGCATTACGGGATTTACCCCAAAATTCCCAAAACCCAAACCAAGTTATGTCATGAACCTCAATTACCACCATATCAGCCACATACATGTTATAACACAAATATAACACACAAGGAGGATCATTTAATCATCATAGCAATCATATAATCATACAATTCATCAAATCATACAATTCCCCTCAAAATCATCCCAAAACCCCAATCCATCATATAACCAATTGACCAAAAACAATGCATCTAAATCAGTCCTATTATCTATGATACGATAAAAGATATTAACCGGAAGAGTCCCCCCTTACCTTAGCCAAAGATCTTGATTAGCCCTCTTCCTCTTCTGTTCCTCTTTCACGTATCAGCACTTCTACTCTTCTGCTTCTCTTCCACATCTATTTTTCCTTTTTTCCTCAATTCCTTATTTTATGAAAAATAGATTTTAATTTAGTAAAAGGCCTACTAACATAGAACCCCCTCTTTACTAACACCACATTAAGCCCAATAACCTCTTTTTCCACAATTCTTCAATTAAATCCAATCAAATGCCAAATAATTTCAAATAAATAATTTAATTCCAAATTAAATCAATTAATGAAAATATGGGGTGTTACAGGAACAGCTGGCTTGTCACGTGAAACTGAGTCTTGAGCCGTGTGAGAAAGGGAAAAGTCAGAAAAGGTGGGCCCCTTGGGTACTTGATTTGAAGTAACGTGAACTCTAGAAGTAAAGGACTTGGAACAGATAAGATCCTCACAATCTTTCTTTCTTCCAACATTCTGCAACACTTCTTCTTTCTCCAAAAAAATTTTCTCTCCATTTTTCATGAGCACTTGTGCTTTCTCACTTTCCTGTACCGACTCTTTCTCTCTAAAACCATCAGTTTGCGAAGGATGAGAAGAGGATGTCGAACTTGTTCTTTCATTTTGATTAGTGGTGGTACTTGAATCATGTGCTGATACTTGTTGTTTGTCTTGCAGGTTCCGAGCTAAATCAGCTTGATGGTGGTTGTTGTGGTCCAGATCGGAGCATATCGGAAGAGGTTGGTCTGGAGGGATGGGTATGAAATCGTGTAAGGGATCGTTGCCATGATACGGTTGTAATAGGGATACATGGAGACTGGATGAACGCGATAGGAAGAAGGGAGATCAAGCATATACGCAACCTGGCCGATGCGTTTAATGACAGAGAAGGCTCCAACAAAACGAGATGCGAGCTTCTGAGAGTGACGTTTCTGAACCGTTTGGTGCCGATATGGTTGAAGTTTAAGTAAAACACGATCTCTGATTTGAAAGGTAACATCACTTCTCTTTGTGTTTGCCTGTTTTCCATCTGAATCCGACTTTTTTTGAGATTTTCGTTCAAAGTCCTGAATATCGTTTGTTTTTGTTGCAAGATGTCCTCAAGTAAGGGTTCTGATGTAGATCCAAGAACGTAATCAACTACCGTGGGAGGGTCACGTCCGTAGAGAGCTCTAAATGGAGTCATTTGAATAGCAGAATGATAAGAAGTATTATACCAGTATTCTGCAAGATGGAGGAACTTGTACCACTTTTTTGGCTGAGAGTTGACAAAACAACGAAGGTATGTCCCGATCGACCTGTTAATGACTTCTGTTTGACCATCCATTTCACGGTGGTATGTTGTATTGTACTTTAACATAGTTCCTTGTTCTTTGAAAAATGCTTTCCAAAAGGTACTGAGAAACAAGGGATCGCGATCAGAAACAATGGATTTGGGTTGCCCATGTAGTCGAGCGATATCAACTGTGAAACGTTTAGCAAGATCCTGGTCCGAAAAACTAGTGGGCATGGCAATGAAATGGGCGGATTTGGTGAGGCGATCGCAAACTACCCAGATTGTTATGTGGTCGAAGGAGTTGGGTAAATGGGTGATGAAATCCATTGAGATGTCTTCCCACACTTATGGCTTAGGTAATGGTTGCAATAATCCCTTCTTCTGTGTTAAGTATTTGTTATGTTGACATTCATTACACTTCTTAATCCAACTCTTTGTATCATTGTATATACCTGGCCAACTAAAAGAGGTAGAGATTCGAGCAAGGGTGGCCTTGAGACCTTAATGTCCTGCTGTTGGTGTAACATGGAACTCTCGGATAAGCGCTGAACGACTCTGGTTTGATTCAGGTATAAATTTTTTCCCTTTATACCATATTAATCCATTTGAAAACTGGTAGTCTGGTTGATTGAGGTCACCTTGGAAGAGTTGTTTGACCATTTCCTTTCCTGTTACATCTTTTTTATAGTATTCACGCAAACTGGAAAGAATATTCGGGATTGGGGAGGTTATTGCTAGCAACGTGGGTTCATCTAATGTGTATTTCCGACTCAAAGCGTCCGCTACAAGATTCGATTTTCCAAGTTTGTAAAAAAGTTCAAAGTTAAAACCTTGCAGCTTTGCTTCCCATTTATATTGCTCCGGTGTTTGGTTTTTCTGGAGCAGCAGATTGCGCAAACTTTTCTGATTTGTGTTATATGGAATTCCTGACCTATCAAGTAGTGACGCCACTTTTTGATGGCTCTTGTTACAGCAAACATTTCTCGGACATAAACGAAAGCCGCCTGCATACGTGGACATAACTTTTTGCTGAAGAAGGCAATCTGATGACCATCCTGGGGCAACACAGCACCTATTGCGACGCCTGATGCATCTGTCTCCACAATGAATTTCTTTGTAAAGTTAGGTAGCGATAAGACCGGCATGTCGGTCATTCTTCTTTGTAATTCTGCAAAAGCTGCGGCTGCCTCTGTACCCCAAACAAATTTAGTGGAACGTAACAAATCGGTGAGAGGAGCAGTGAGAGAGGCGTATTGTTTCACAAAGCGACGATAAAATCCAGTAAGGCCCAAAAAACCTCTGAGTGTCGTGAGGGAACGTGGTTGAGGCCACTCTAAATTGGCTTTAATCTTTTCTGCATCAGGTGTTACTGTCCCCATAGAAATAATATGTCCTAGGTAATGAACCGTAGAAACTGCAAAAACACATTTAGATAACTTCACAACATAAAAATTGGTCATTAGTAACTCAAAAATAACCTGCAAGTGAGCTAGGTGTTCAGCAAAATTAGAACTATAATCAGAATTTCATCAAAAAAACTAAAACAAATTTTTGTAGGTAGGGACGTAAAAGATCATTCATTGCTGATTGGAAAGTTGAGGGTGTGTTTGTCAAGCCGAAGGGCATGGCAAGGAATTCATAATGTCCATCGAAAGTACGAAAAGCCGTTTTATGTGTATCTTCTGATGCCATTCGGATCTGGTGATAGCCAGAGCATAGATCTGATTTGGTGAAAACTTGGGCAAAGCCAAGTTCATCTAGCAATTCATCTATTGTAGGTATGAGGAATCTATCTTTCACGGTTACCGCATTTAGAGCACGATAGTCTACACAAAAACGCCACGCCCCGTCCTTCTTTTTAACTAACAAAACCGGGGATGAAAAGGGGCTGTGACTTGGGGCAATTAGCCCTTCCTTTAACATGTCAGCAATGATTGCTGTCATAGCTGTTTTTTGGGAATGAGGATATCTGTAGGGTTTCACATTGATAGGAGCAGTGTTTGGAAGTAGGTTTATGTGATGATCATGTTGTCTAGGTGGAGGGAGGCCGATGTGGTTTTGAAAAATGTTAGAAAATTTGTGGAGTGGGCTGGCAAGTTTAGGGTTTGTGTCTTTGGGTAAGCTGGCCAACGGTGAAGGATTTTGTGCTAACACAGTTGCTGGTTTGGGTTGAAAAATCATGAGGTGTAAGGAGGCAATGGAGTTTTGGTGGAAAAGTTGTTTGAATTGGTGAAAGGTTGATTGTTGTGGGAGAGAGAAAGAATCCCCTTGGAGGGTCATGGGTGAATTTTTGTGGGTGAAAGTAATTGAAGGGATGGAAAAATCTGCTTGGATGGTACCAAGTGTTCTTAACCAAGCCATGCCAAGTACTACATCTTCTCCTTCAATAGGGAGGAGATAAAAGGGTAATTTGAATTGTTGTTCTTGTAAAGTGAGTTTGAAATTATGACAAATTCCTTCACATTGCAGGTGCGAGCCATTACCGACCATAACCGAAAATTGTGGAATTCAAATAGTTGGAAGATTTAGATGTTGAGCGATACAAGGCTGGAGTATGTAGTGGGTGCTGCCTGTATCTACTAACACCATAACCGTTAGGCCACCAATGATGCCTTTAAATTTGAGAGTTTGAGGTGAAAATTGACCCGTTAGTGCTTGAGGAGATAGTTGAAAATAGGCATCGTCAGGTTCTGGTTGAATTTTGTGGGCAGGGGTGTCATCAATTGTGTAGTCTTGAATCATAGGATTTTCATCACACAAAAGAATTAAGAATCGTCCTGTAGCACATTTATGACCAGTGACAAATTTCTCATCACAATTGATGCATAAGCCTTGGGCTCTTCTCTCTTGAATTTGGGCTTGGGATAATTTTCGGATGGGAAGTCTTAGGGGTTGACTGGTAGAAATGGGCTTTAGTTGAAAATTGGGTTGGGCTGAAGTAAGTGAAGTGGGTTTTTGGGGTTGGACAGTATGAGTGTTAGAATTTGTTTTGGAGAAAGGGGTGTATGGTTTTGAATATTTGGGCTTAGAATCTTTGAGTTTTGCTTCAATTAACTTTGCTAACCCAATGGCTTGTGATATAATGGCTATGATGCATCCACTTAAACCATCCCAATGCATCACCTTTCATATAAAATGAAATAAGTGCTAGTCTATTTTCCGCTGGGTAATTGTAGAAACTAAAAAATTGTTCAGCCTGAAATAACCATTCAAATGGGTTTGATCCATCAAAAGAGGGAGTTCAAGTTTAGGGGTTCGTAAAGGGGGTAAATGTGGAATGTGGGGGTTCTGTTGGTAAGGGGGCTGGTGTAAAAATTGGGTGTGATAATTCTGGGTTGGAATAAATGAAGGGATTGTAGGGGTAAAGGGTGGGTAGGTAGGGAAAGGTGGTGGTTGTGTGGCCGTAAAACGTTGCTGGACCGAAACAGTAGGTTGTGGAATAGAATAAACCACGTTGGAAGAGTTTCGAAAAGGGGAAGTAACTGGGTTTAAAATATGGGTAAATGGGGGTGATCCAAATGAAATTGAAGAGGACTGAGATGTAATACCTGATGAACTAGCGCCCATATTCGTTGCAGCAGCAGCAGATAAAACCAGCGGTGGTTTTTCCTTAAGAGAAATTTTGTTGACAGCAGCCATTAAAGGTTCAAACCTTGTATCTTCCACAGATTTTTCATTATCAAATATGGTTTGGAGCTGTCCTATTTGATGGGCCAAATCTGCAGAGATTTGAGCAAACCTCTCATCAATTTATTCTTGCGTTTGTTGCATTGCATTGTTTAAGTGTAGTGTAGAGATTTGCACAACTTCTTCAATTAGCTCTTTAGAAGTAGGGTTGGGTGGTTTTGGGGGAGCCATGGGAGGATTGAGAGGTGAAGATGAGAGCACCAATGATAGATTTATGCTAGGCTAAATTTAGATCTAAAGGACATTAAAAGATATTGACAATAAAAACAAGCTTCATACTTTCTTCATAGCCCTTTCAATTCTGAAAATACAATATTTATAGCTATGGTTACCTTACTAAATGGGCCTAAACATAGTGGGCCGAAACTAACAGCAAAAAGGCAAAAAACAATATTACTAACAGCACCCCTTTAATAATAAGAATCCTTGAGTAAAACTGATACTCTCTTTTTTCTAGTGGGCCAGTCCTGCTTCTTATCACGTATGCTAATAGCTAATCCAATATTTTATTTTGAGACTCAATTTTCAAATAGTGTGTAAAGAGATGAGACTCATTGGACTTTAATTTTAATGTGTTTACTTTCGGAGCTGTCTTTCACTTCTCCAAAACAGTTTTTCCACTTGAGAGCAACAATAAACCATCAAAAATAGAAAAAGTTTGCCTCCCTGGATGATGAATGGAACTAATAACTATATTTACTTTCAAAGCAACGTTGGTTAGAGCTTGACTCCTAACAGTTCTTACAACTTCCATTAACAATAAAAATATATTTTAAATATTTTGATTATGGTGGTTGAAAACCGCCACAGCTATGCAATGAATTTTTAAAATCTTTTTACAAAATTATAAATATTCTCTTTACAAGGACTATTTTCATTAGATGGAATAGATTTCGTCAAGAGACTTATCTTTACCTTTCCTAATCTCTTATGAATTATGTTCTCACGTGTTATCTCAACTATATAAACACGCATATAACATAAGAATTCCAAAAAATACCACAAGATTAATTCCGTTTATTAATCTTTTGATTTTAATTCAGCGGTTATTATCTTATATCATATTCATTTCTCAAAGTGTACCTGAATTTCGATGAGAACCACAACATATGAATGGGAAAAGGCTATGTCACCAAGAGCTTGAGAAGACTTCCATATCTTTTTAGAGACCGTTCCAATTCTGATTGCTATGACGCTCCCATGATAGTACTATTTTCTGTTCATGAATCAACCATATATTATATCTTATAAAACCCAAGAGTCGCTACTTACTACTGAACAACGAACATAAAGAATCCGAGTGTGAATTTCCTCAATAGATAATAGTAACAATCCTTGTAAACCAACAAACATGACGATACTAGGTGATAGGGAGTTATAATAACATTTATATTATTAGTTATGTAGAACAAGAAATCATCCAAAAACTGCCGCCACCCTTGAAACCATCCGAACTCACCTTATCCCAATCACCACAAACAAGCGAAGTCACCGAGGAAGCCACGAGCAATGTTCTCAACGGCAGCTTCTCTTCCATACGCACCCAACACACCCGCGAACACCCCTTCACAAAATTCTCCAACCACTTCCCAATCTCAGAAACCCCGAAACACAAACCCCCCAAAATCTGCGCTGACGTCAGCTATGAACCCCGCAACACCACCTCCGATGACAAAATCCGCGAAATCCTCCGCAACCGCGACTATGACTCCAAATTCGATTTCAACTTCGACATTGATTCCTTCACCATTAGGTCAATCTCAACCCTAAAATCAGAACCGGAACCCACACCCACACCAATACCTTTATCTCTTATTCTAAATTCTGTTTCCAACAGTCCACTCTATAACAAGATAGATCTCGGAACTATGTACTCATGCGTCGGAGTCTGGCAGCACGGTAGAGTCAAAATCATTGCCAACGATCAAGGAAACCATACGACGCCGTCTTATGTTGCCTTTACAGATAGTGAAAGGTTAGTCGGTGATGCCGCCAAGAATCAGGTCGCAATGAACCCTACCAACACTGTCTTCGATGCGAAGAGGTTGATTGGAAGGAGAATCAGTGATTCTTCTGTTCAGAGAGATATGAAGTTGTGGCCTTTTAAGATTACTTCTGGTCCTGGTGAGAAGCCTATGATTAGAGTTACCTACAAGGGTGAGGAAAAGGTGTTTGCTGCTGAGGAGATTTTTGAAGTTAAGGCTTTTGTTGATGAAGAAGCCAAAGAGGAAGATGGCAGTGACACTGATCTACATCGTTTCAAAGATAATGAAAAATATGGAGGAATTTCTCTTGAATCTGTTTGGTGGAAAGCAAGAATTGGTGAAGATTCTATCATTGCTAATTTAGATTCAGGCATTTGGCCAGAACATGTGAGCTTTAGCGGTATCAGCTATGGTCTAGTGCCACCAAAATGGCGTGGGAATGAGGCATGTGAGATTGACCATTGTATAACTTTTTCAAATGCAACACCATTCTGCAACAGAAAGCTAATTGGAGCAAGAATATTCAGCAAAAACTACGAAGCACGATATGGAAATCTCAACCCTGCAAACCTCACAGCACATGACTTCATTGACCATGGAACACATATCTTATCAACAGCTGCAAGTAACTTTTCACCAGACGAAACAATCTTCGGCAATGGCACTGCAAAAGGTGGTTTTCCTAGAGCACGTGTAAAATCTTACAAAGTATGTTGGTCAAAAACTGATGTAGCTGGATGTCATGAAGCTGATATTCTAGAAGCGTTTGCTCATGCTTTAAATGACGATATTTATGTGATTTCAACTTCGTTGGGTGTTTCTAATGTTAAAGCTTTGTTTACATATGGGATTTCGATTGGGGCATTTCATGTTGTTGCAAAGAATGGTGTTATTGTTGTTTGTTCTGTGGGGAATGATGGACCTGTTTCTAGCACTATTATGAATGTTGCTCCTTGGTCTTTTACTGTGTCTGCTAGTACAATTGATAGGGAGTTTGTTAGCCAGATTAGTATTGGTAGCAAACAATACATTATGGGCGCTAGTCTTAGTAAAGGCTTACCATCAGGTCCAACATATATAATATATCCACTTTTGAAGTTTGTGTTGCAAAGAATCAGTATCAGGTCCAACACATATAATATATCCACTTTTGAAGTTTGTGTTGCAAAGAATCAGTGACAATTTGTTATTCTAGCAATGGGATCCAGGAACAACATTTCTATTCTCATATTGATTTTAGAACCTTGAGGACAAGGTTCAAGTAAACCTGGCGGCAATGATAGAGGGGTATAACAATAGAATATATAATATTAGTTATTAGTATTGTTAGTGGCCTCTTGTTGTATTTGGGCTTTAATTCAATGTTATCCATTATATATATATATATATATATATATATATATATATATATATATATATATATATATATATATATATATATATATATATATATAGTCTTTGACACAATTAAATCAATTATAGGAAATCAAAGTTTATCTTTATCTTTTATTTTAATTCCCTTTATTTTTTAGTGTTCTTCCCCTTTAGTGTAGTAAACCCTAATTTCATAGTTTTGGTAGGATAGTTTCCTATCACTAGGTTTTCCATGATCCAACATCTTGCAGAGTTTGTTAAATACACATAGGAACAACAATTTTCTATTTGTGAAATTAAATATACAATATGTTACTTGTTGGATTATTTTGCGTTTGTTGTGACTGGTGGCGATATCTTCGAGATTGACGATCTTCTTGATGTTGGCTTGCATATCTCGGTGATTTCGTTGAGACATTTGTTGAAGACTTTCTCATCGATCACCGTTGCATTGCTCATCTGCTGGAGAGCACGAGAAATGCTCCCTCCTAGCTGCACTAGAACCATCTTGCCTAATTCTACAAAGCACTGGGTTTTTGAGAAAAGAAATTTCTGTCAAGCCACCATTGAGATCAATTCTCGAATTAGAATTCTTAATGCTTCATCTTGAACCATGAATGTGTTGAGTGGGAGCAACATCTTAAAAATACTAAAACCAAAAAGAAAGAAAAACCACTTCATATTTGGAAAACCACTTCAAATTGAATCTGAAAAACAATAAGAAAATTTCAATCAGAATCAAAGCAATATAGAAATCATCCCTTGAACCTATACTTGTATGATTGAATACAATGCAAAAATGAATTCAAAACTACGCAAAAAAAAAAAAAGAGTCAATCTACAGAGAGAGAGAAAATGACTATTCAAACTATGAAACTAAGGATTATCGAAAATCATATATAACCAACCAAGCTCCATTGCATGCGAATCAAATCGTCAAAATTGTTTTCGATGCAAGCGGTTTGAATCTTCAGTTCAAGCAGTTGAATTATCATTCCAAGCGAATAAGCTTCAAAGTGAGCAAATAGTGAGTGACAGTTAGCAAATCGATTGAATCAGCAGTTGAACAATGGATCAAGCGTTCAATGTTCGTTGATCTTGAAGTGCTTTTATGATTCGCGGTATTAAGCGATGAATATTTGTTGCAAGTTTTGAGTGATTTGAGTTAGAGAGCTGGTAGAATAGGATTTCTCCAGAGTGAGAGCGAGTTATTGAATAAATAAATTTATCTTTAAGTTCGTACGTACTAATAATAAATAAATAAATAAATAATTACAAGTAAAAATCAACGTACTAATAATAAATTTATTTTTATTTGAACATAATTATATATCTACAATATAAGAAAGTTAGATGCTCTGGAAAAGACCTAACTGCCCCTTTGCTTTGTTAGAGAGCCACGTGGCTACCTCCTTTGCATTTCTTTGCTTCTTGCTTTTGCTATCTGTCTCTCATTTCTTTTCCTATCTATCTCTCCCTCTTTCTCTCATTTTTGTTATCTCTTTCTCTCTCTCTCACGTCTCTGTTTTTCTTCCTCCTCTTTCTCTTCTTCATTCACTATCTTCTCCCTCTTTCTCTTCTTCCTCGAAACGAAAGGCTACAGTGGTGCGAACAGAGGAGAAGATGACGAAAGACTAATCTGGCGACGATGTCGGATTCGTAACGAACATGTGGTGGTCGGCCACTGTTTATGCAATTTGAAGGTAATGTTTTATACCTTCACTCCAAGTTGCTTCTGATATATTATGCTCTTCCTCTTCATCCTTTTTTTCCAGATCCAACACTTTCGTGGCTTAGGTTTTCTAGATCCAACACTTTCGTGGCTTAGGGTTTCCAGATCTAACTCTTTCATGACTTAGGGTTTGCGGATCCAACACTTTCTATTTCTTCTGTATAGGATGCAATAAGTGGTGGTGGTGGTGGTTGCGTGCCTTCTCATGTCGACATATTTTTTTAGGTTTGATATTTCTGGCCTTTGTTACTCTGAAACGGGATATTTATTTTTGGTGTTGTTCTCACATTCTCTTACCCTTATGCAACCTATTATTGTTACAAGGTGAAAGGACATTCTCTTACTCTTATGCAATTCCGTGTTCGACAACGAGAAGGTAAGAGCTTAAGCGATTCCATGTTCGACAGCTACTCCATATTAGACAGTTCATGTTTCCGATGCTTTAGAGTTACATATCTGAATTGTTAAATACCTTCTGTTTCAGGTGTTTGTTTGTCAGCTATCAACAAAATTTTGGTCCTGATCGATCCATGATGTGTCAAAGAAGTTTAACCAGGAGGTTTCGTTGTCGGGGAAGATTCCAACGGGCCATTTCAATTCAGCATTTCAGTTTTCAAGAGTTTGGCAAAGAGATGCTGCTAATACCAAGAGTCTGAGTCAATTGTTTGCGTGTTTGGTAGGGACCATTTTGACTGAAATGTACATGTGGAATGGTTTGAATGAATGGTATGGTTCTGTTATGAATTTGGATTGAATTCCTTTATAATTAGTGTGGTGATGATAATGCTTTATTTTTTGTGTGAATGTTGTAGGATTGTATTGGTGTATGTGCTGAACAATTTTGGAATGTGTAGTATGCTTATGTTTAGTTTTGACTGTACCGATGAATGTTTCTAAACGGAAGCAATGTATTGTTTTGTTGCACTGCAGAGCTTGACGTAGCCTAAAAAAATGCAATTCAAATTATACTTCAAAGGTGAAAATCAAGTGTCTTCTCAAGGATTCGTTGATACTATCATCAACAGAGAATTCAAAATAGTTGGAAAAGAGTATTTTGTTGTAGTTCAGGTTGGAAAATCTGTTTGCAGTCTGAGTTATTTTCTTTCTGCTGTCGTGCCCCCTTCATGAGTTTTCATTGAATGTTTTTTCTCCATTTGTTTTGTATGCGACAACTATTAACTTTGGGTTTATTACTTGGTTTTTATCATTGACCAGGTTCTTTGTGTAACAAGTTTGTGTGACTCATAAATGTCACAGATCAAATCTGATTCTAACACTTGCACATTTTGGTTCAGCATCTATGACATTTGGTACAACCACTATGCACTTCAGTTCCGCATATGGACGATATTTTATTGTACTTTTGTTTTTGATGAGGTGTGTAGTGAATCATGTTAACTCAAAGTTACTAATGCATGCTTTTGTTTTCAATGGTAAAAACAAATACTTGCCTTCTGTAATTTTATGAAATTGCTAATTTGTTTGTTGTTGTGGAATTTGGCAGTCAAAAATTGATGGATGAAATCAAGGATTTGGTTACATCGTCATCCGAATAAGCTCTCTGTGAGTAGTTAATGATGTATTTAGATTTTCCTATCGTGTGTTTTGGTATTTGAGTATACATAGTTCTTATCTTCGATGTTTTAATGTAGATGGAGACAATTAAAGTTGAAAACAAAGACTATGATCAATAACAGTGCAACAAGCAATGGTGTCTCTCTCACACTTGGCCCACATCAAAAGAAATATGAAAGACATGACTTTTATAGTAATAAAGCTTCTACTTGATCTCTATTGGATGTATAATTCTCTTTAACTCAGACAATCAATTTATTATGAGCAGCTAGAATTTTCACATTAAGACTAGATGAGCTTTTTAGATCTACTTAAACAATATAATTTATGATTTGACTTCCATGATTTTAATAGATTGTTGAGTATGTATATGCTTCAAATTTATTTTTATAGGTCTTTGGTGATTGATTATCATGTTTGGCTTCCTTTCAGGCAGTAAATTAAAGGAGTTTGGAAATTTTGGACCATCCATTCACTTAGGTAAATTTGTAAAGTTTGATTCAATGTCGATACAAAGAATGCTGTTGGAAGAGGGTTTGAAGAAATAACACACACTTACGTACGAGGTTGTTTTCTTACTAATGGGAAGAGTCAGGGTTCATGTATTTTTAAGCAGCAGGGTCGCAATGGAATTAATATACTTGCTGCACTGATACTTTTGGTGTGTCAGCAGAAGAAGTAGTGGATATATGTACTGTTGATGGTTTAGAGGTAAACTTGCTTAATGTTAATTATATGGTTGAATCAGATGGAATCTACCCTGTCAATTATTGAATAGTGTAATCTACGGTCTTTGGATTGGTGGCGACTTTCACAGAGGCACGGTGTCCCCGAGATTTTTTTAAATTCATTGTGATTCCAAATATGTACATAACTATTTCTCACACCCTTAAGTTTCCACCACACTCATTGACTATCACCATGTTTTTTCACACGCACGCACTTATATGTTGCAGTATGTGGCATATATGGTTTGATGGATTCATGGAATTGTTCTTAACTGCCAAACTATGTGGTGCAGTATGAAGGCAAGCCTTGGAACCTGAGACGGCGGACGGTGAGAGGATATTGTTCGTAACTGCCAACAATATTGTTCAATTACAAGAAGTCATCGAATATTTGATTTCAATAGAGTTTTATAGTTAGTTTATTGAGTGATGCTTTGCTGCCCCGTCTGGTTCTTCTGTTTCGATAGTTAGTTTATTGAGTGATGTTATTGAATCACTCCTATCGCTGTTTGTTTTTACTTTGTCTACTTCTTCTTTGGTCCGTGTGTATTTCTATATGTTTTCTCATTAGAATTTTTATCTTTCTTTGATACAGATGGTTTGATATGGGTGAGCGAATGGAACGCTTTGCAGCAGCCTGTTGCATCGACATTCTTAACTACTGTTTATAGTGACTATATTGTAAATTATCTCGGAGTGCATAAGCGTGGTTTGCGGGTAAAGGTGAGTAAGATGTTTTCAATATCTGGCTCCAGTTGGCTTAATACTTTGGGTGGTATATTGGAATCTATGGGACAAATTGCTAGGAGCTTGAATCCTCAATGGAAGTTTGGTATTTCTGCTACTGAGTATGTTGGGGTCGCAGCTACACTGGCAAGTTCATTATATTTAGAAGTATTTTACTTTTACCCCATCTAAATCGCGCGTGTGTGTGTATGCTACATTATCACTAAAACCATTATTTATTTGCATATCATTCCTCTCAGGGGTTGGGTGTTCCCACTGGCAAGTTCATTATATTTATTTGTATAACCTGTTTTGTGCAGGTAGCACGTCCTGATTCTGTGCAGGTTTGTTGTAATGGATTATCGACCGAAATGGTACCGTCCTGATTTGTTTCGCAATTTTCTAGGTATTGCGAAAAAAGTATCCTCAACTGGTCAGCTGCATAATGGAGTGTTCATGCAACAGGTTCATAAATTACATGCCTTTTTGGAATTACGTTCATTGCTCTATTGCATCGATATTTAACTTTTCATGTCTAACAGGATGCTGAAGAATGCTGGAAACAAATTCTATACACACTTTCACAATCTCTAACTTTCAAAGGTCATTCACATTGCCTATTTTGAGTCATTGTTGTTGTACTCAATCATCGTCATTAGCCAAACGTGCAATTGTCACGACCTCGACGCGCATATTTACTAAATAAAATTAAAATGTTATTATTGGTTGCATTTAAAACATAATCACCTGTAGTCATTTAATTGTGTCAATTTAGCATCAAAACATAATCGTTTTGGGGATGATGTAACTTGAGTAATGTATTCACCACAGATTCAAAAGATAAACGAGGAACAGAAGAAGCAAATCCGCAAAAATGAACGTGTTCTTAAAGTTGCTGAGGTATGTGAGACTACAACTACATAAATTGTGTGAACATTTTTCGTGTTTAAATTATATTGTATATACGCGGCATTGATGAATTGTGTTTATGTGGTTTTGTTTGGGAAAAATTGGATTTGAAGAACAAGCCAAACATGAAGGCCTCAATCGATGGAGTAAGGTTTGTTTCAACTTGACACTAATAGATTCAGAGACCTTTTTTAAAGTATTCATAATCTCAGGGACTGATTTGAGAGCGTCCTACAAAGTCGGACTAATTTGGTGGTTTACTCAATACGTTTAAAAGCTGAAACATTAACTGCTGATGTCAGTGATATCAGTTCAATTGTCAGCATGAGTGATAGGATAGTAAGATCAGCTCCAGGTAATGGATCCAGATCAACTGTTGGTTGTCCCTGATGAGCAAGTTCAGCTTAAAAATGTCAAGGGAAGTTCGGATACCCCTGCTGAGCAAATTCAGCTTGAAAAAGTCGAGGGTGGTTCGGCAACCGTGAAGCTTATTGTTTCTGCGCAGCAAACCAACCCCAAACAGTGTTGCTGGAAGACTTAGGTCTAGGACAAAAAATCCTTGATGAGGAAAATTTCCTTAATCCAACCCAGGGTATGTTGAAGAGAACATTCAACATTGCATTTTGATGTTATCAAAGTTGATAATTTGGTAAGAAAACCTGTTTTGGCATAGTAATAGTTTTGTATCAGTATGTGAAACACGTTAAGTATCATAGTTAATTTTAATTAAAAGGTGTAGTATTTATTTTGTGCATTGTCTTAGAAAAATTAAGAACAAGAAACTTTAAGATTATCCAATGTATCCTCGCATGAGCTAAGTACCTGTGATGCAACTTCTTGTAGGCTAATGTTTAGACATGTTTCACCGGTGAAAATGACAGCCAAATGGAGTCCAAATGAAACATGACAGTGAAAAAATATATAAAATACTATGTCTTTAATTAAAAAAATATGATCTCAATATACATGTTTTTCTTAATATGGATATAACATAAACTATTTACTTTGTTTTTCTTAATACTTAGATAACTACACATGTTATAAGATAAATTCAAATAAACTGTACATATAAGCTCTTTCAGTTTCACCTTAAACTGAATCTAAATTGTTAGCGCATTTGCTAAAAATTTAATCAAAAATCTTAATTGTTGAAAATGCAGCAATCCTCATGCTTGAATCAGGGAAAAATATTCTATAAAATGTGATTCATGTTTATCTCTGAAATTATTTGAGTTAGTTGAGGCTCGACTTCTTAAATGTAACATTGTTGATATGAGTTAGTTAGCCGCGATTCCGAGAATTTTCTCTTTGATGCTGCTGCTATTATGAGTTTCTTTGAGTATTTAAATTTGGCATGGAAGATAGTTTTCCAATCAGCAGTGTCTAAGAAAAGCTCCAATGCTAGGATTGCCAAACTACGTTTGAAAATGATTTTGTTCTCCTGAGCAAAAAATCATTAACAACATAGT